>NC_064280.1:19312500-19575000 GCF_003254725.2 Canis lupus dingo | reverse complement strand
ACGCCACCTCCCCCCTCCAGAAAATAGTGCAGAAAAAACCTCAAGACGCTGTATTGCGTCTGTTTTACAAATGTGCAAATTCAGAGAGGTGAATTTGGCTTGTCCACATTCACAGAGATGGCTGTTCAGTGTCAGAGTTGGGATTTTGAGCCTATAGGACTCAAAACCCATTATTTGGGGAGTCATGGATGGTGTCCCCCAAATCATGCACATTCATTTCACAAAACTAGGAAACAATAGAATGTCTAAAAATTGGGCAGCCCCGGTGGCACAGTGGTTTAGCGCCGCCTGCAGCCCAGGGCATAATCCTGGAGACCCTGGATCGAGTCCCGCATCAGGCTCTCTGCATGGAGCCTGTTTCTCCCTCTGCCTGTGTCTCTGCCTTTCTCTCTCTCTGTGTCTCTATGAATAAATAAATAAAATCTTAAAAAAAAGAAATGTCTAAAAATTAAATGCAAATATGAATTATCTCCTCTAGAGATGTTCCTGGTCCATCTATATTTCTTGCCTTTCGGTATCTTTCAATACATATTTTTTCTGTTTTATGATGTTCTATTTTTCTTCTTATAGAAAGAATACATTTTTATTGTAGAAGATATGGAAAAGAATAGAGAAGGTAAAAGCCAGCTGTCATTTGCTGTAGTTCCTGGGCCAGGCATACAGTGAGCCGATTAATAAGTGGTCTATTTTCCTATTTATTGTTCAATACTTGAAATTATGCTACATATGTAGAGCATTCTGTGTCAGCTTAATAGAGCATGAGTATGCTTTGTAAAAGACTGCATAGTTTTCCATTGCATGAATTTACCCTAATTTATGCAACTATTTCCTTTTTATTATAAAGTGGAGTCGTTTTCAGTTGTCCAACCGTACAGCGAATATGCTGGCTCATAGCCCTGTATCCCACCTTGAATCGCTTTCTCGGGATAAATTTCTACAAGTGAATCATTAGGTTAAAACACCTGAGATTTTTTTTTTTTTAAGTTCTTGATGCATATGGCCTAAATTGCTTTCCAAAGTGATTGTACCAATTTACAAACCCACCTGCAAAGCCCAAGACTGATTTTAGCTATAACAGGGTTTTTATGTTGATCAGAATTTGTTCCCTCTTGCTTTTATTTCTAAGGACTGTGCTTTTTCCATCTCAGAGCTTACCAAAATTTGTACGTCCTTTTGTGTATTTGTTCAATGTAAGCCTATTTTATTAACTGTAACCTTGGTGAAAACAGGAACTCCCTCCCCACCCCACCCCACCCCCTTTTTTTTCACCATTAAACAGCCAGTACTTAACCAGTTAGGGCCTAACACAAGGAAACAATGTCTGTGTTTGCTGGACAAATGGAGAAATTTGTTCAGCAGAAGATGATTCTTCTGTATATTTGTACACCAGAATCATCCAGACAAGATAGCAACTCTGCAAGGACTGTTTTTAATGATCATCCATTTTTTAAAGAAATCGTAATGACCGAAGGATTTGCTCTGGCACTCAGCATGCCATCAGGTCCCGGGCTCTGGAAAAGTAGACCAGGATGTCACAGCCGACCAACCTACATGCGAGGCAACAAGGATCTCTGCCGATTGCTGTGGGGTCCCAGTGTGTGCTTGTGGTTGGGGACCGAGGGCGGCTGGTGGGGCGCAGGGTGTAGCCTCACCATTTACACACAAGTTATGACATTTCCATTAGGTAACCATTCCAGGGGAAGCCTACTTGCCCTCTTGGAAGCCAGGCTGCTCAGTGTGGCTTCAAAAGAAACAACACCGCAAGGGACCTGGGTGGCTCAGCGGCTGAGCGTGGGCCTTTGGCTCAATTCATGATCCCCAGGGTCCTGGGATCAAGTCCCGATTTCAGCTTCAGGAAGCCTGCTTCTCCCTCTGTCTATGTCTCTGCCTCTCTCTCTGTGTGTCTCTCATGAAAAATAAATAAAATATTTTTAAAGAGAGAGAGAGAAAGAAACAACGCTGCAAAATCACTTAAGAAGTAACAATGACTTTTGCAACCAAAGCCAAAAACCAAACACAAGTGTGGGATGGTCCTGTGTGTAACCCTGTTACTTTCTCCCAAGGATCTTTTTGTGTCTAGTCACTGGGGCCAGTTTCTCTCTCACCCCAGGGTGAACACCTTGGCTGCTCAGTGAATTTCCTGGGGCTTGGTGACACTACTACGGATGGTCACATAAAGTGAACACCAGCAACACTGACACTCTCAGTTCTATGGTGATTTCCAGTTGCCAAATACACTCTTGATTTAAAAATTAGAATGCCCACCCCACAGGTAACACAGTACCCACCGAGTAGGCCTGGCCTCAGCTAGGACTTAAACGAGGCCAGTAATCGAGGCCAGTCTTCAAGGAGAGGAGTGTGACCCACTTCTCTCTCTCCCCCCAAACCTCCTCTCCATCTTTCTGGGTCTTGTTATTCCCTTCCAGGAGGTGAGGCACGTGCCCAGAGGAGGAGAAAGCATGTCTACTCCGCTGTAACTGTGGTCACAAGGCTTTCTAGGTCCCAGCAGATGAGTGGGGTGGTCCCCGTTGTCCTGCAGCAGCTTCGAGGTTTGCTCAGAATCTGCTCTGATGGCCCAGAATCAACTCTGTGAAAGAGACCGCATCCTGCGTTGCCACCTCGTCTGCTCCTCCCCACAAGGACTCCCCCCAGGGCCACTAACCTTCCAGGCCAGAATTAAATGGCTCCAGCCAGTCATCCCTGCCCTACCCCACTCATGACCAATTTCTGATTTATAAAACACTTGTAAATCCCTTGCTCCTACAAGCAGGCTGTCACGGTGCAGGAGCACCCCTCCTTTGCTTTCCCAGATGTCGCAGGGGCACCTGCTTCCCTCCTTCGACCCTACCAGAGCCCTGTCCTTGGTAATCCCATGGCCGGGAGGAGACAGGCCCACTTTGCTTCTCCACCTACTTCATCCCTCTGCTCCCACCAGGGAACCCATATTTCCTTTGCTTCACTTTGGAGATGTAAATAGCGAGATAGATCTCTTCGTTAGGTACAGTGAAGACCCCCCCTTTAGGTGGTCACCCAAGTTACCCCGAAAAGGGTGGGGAGGGAGAGGATGCCAAGCAGGAGAGGTGAAGCACTGGTGTGGTAGCTGGAACTGAGGACGTGTGCGTGTCTGGTAGCAAATGTTCCACATAAGGTCAGTAGCCTGAGGACCGAGAGCTAGCCCTTCGGGGGAAGAATCAGGGCCAAGGTGTTGCCCTTCAAGAGAACTATTTAGTGAAGGGAGGGGCCCACGTGAAAATGCATTTCTGTATTTCTCTATCATCCTCTGCAAGTTCACACCTGATACAAAGTTTAGTCACCGTGATAAGCAGGCGGGGTGCCTCATATGACTTGATGCAGTATGTTCAAGCCTGTTCCTCGTTGTTTTTTTTGTTGTTGTTGTTGTTGTTGTTGTTTGTTTTTTTCTAGACACAACCATAGTATGTAAACCTGACTTTCCTTTTCCATAGGTATCCAGTGGCCACACAGCTTTAATTAGTCTCTTGCTACACCCAGGTCTCTGGGCGTCTCCAGCACGATCCTCTTACACACCTGGCCAAAATGAGGCTGTGAACACACACAGTGGGATGGTCTCTTCATATCCCCTGTGCCTCTCTAATATCCACTGTGACCACCTCAGGAGAAAACGATCCCTTCACCATCTGAGCTCTGTTTCTGTGCTCTGGTTCGCTCACTGGCTTTCCGTATGCGTGTGTCACGTCTCCCGAAATAGAGTGAAGACCTATACACCAGAGGGACGGAGTGTATCCTACGCTGTGTCTCCACACCAAGCTATCCTGCCTTAATTGTTAACATTCCATTTCTCCCCATTTCCTGCAGGGCAAAGCCAAAACCTCCGAGTATCCCATACAACTCCATTATGTTATAACTAGTTGTAACATAATTGGAGTTTTATGCATCAAAGCTTTGCACAGACACAGATGGAAAGCAAACTCCTGGAATTCCCTCAGTAACCATGGTGTAGGCTTTCATTGCTGGATACAGAGATATTAAATATTAATTGTGTGCCAGACACCAGACGCAGAGGCATTACCTCTAAGGAGCTTGCATCGTGCTGTTTGTGTTCATTTTCTATCGCTGCTCTAACAAATTACCACAAACTCAGTGGCTTAAAACAATACAAAAGTTATTAGAGTTCCGGAGATCAGAAGCCTGCAAGGGTTCTCACCAAGCTAAAACCAAGGTGAGAGTGGGGCTGTGTTCCTACTGGAGATTCTAGGAGAGAATCTGTTTCCTTGCCTTTTCCAGATTTTAGAAGCTGATTGCATTTCTTGGCGTGTGGCCCCTTCTGCCACCAAAGCCGTCAAGTCCTTACATTACCTTACCTTACCTTACCTTACCTTGTACCACTGCAACCTTCCCTCTACCATCACATTCCTTCTCCAAGTTTTCTTCTCCCATCTTCTACGTTCAGGGACCCTTGTGATTGCATTGGGTCCTCTTGGATAACCCAGAATAATCTCCTTATTTTAAGACCAGTGGATTAACGGCCTCAATCCCATCTGCATCCTTATTTCCCGTGTAACACAGGCACAGGCTCTAGGGCTTGGTTAGGTGGACATATTTAGGGTCTATTAGTCTACCTACCATATTGATAGGATAGTTTGCCATAAATGAGCAATGTAATATATTATTTTGTTAGAAGACAAGCCCAGATAGAGGGCCTGTTACAGGGCCAGATTATTGCTCTAAAATGAGATGTCTTTGGAATTAGAGCCCTAAAAATGGTACAGTTTTCACCAGGCTAAAGAGATGAAATAATGCTAGAAGTAATTCTGAGCAAAGGGGACAGTGGGAGGGAAAAAATTTTATTTATGAAACAGCATGACAAGTTAATGCAAATTGAGAGAATTTTAAATACATTGCAAGAGTACAGCATACCAAGATATAAAATTAGAGCAGGGAGCAGGGCCATTTCATGGAAGCCTTGCATGATATACTGAAGATTTGGGACTTTATCTTGAAAATACTAACACTGTTTTTTGTTTTGTTTTGTTTTGTTTTGTTTTTAAAGGAACAGACCAGGACGATGAGGTTTGTGCTTTCAGAACAGTTACTCTAACCAAGAGCAGGGCAGGACTACAGGTAAAGAATTCAGCTGTGTTTCCGTCAGGAGACGATGAGAGCCTGGACTGAGAGACTTGCAGTGACGATGGAGAAACTAATTTGATGAAAAAATGATGAGCAGAATTTGCTAGACTTGGTGACTGATTGGGTTTATAGAGAGACAGAGAGGAGAGTTTCCAGGATGACTCACAGGATTTGTTTTGAGTGACTGATATGATCCAGTGAAAAGGGATCGTAAGAAGAAGAGCATGTTTAGGGATAAAGAGGGAGTTATGTTCTATTTGGGATGTATTTATTTTAAGATACAGCTGACTCGCAAACAACACAGGTTTGAATTGCACTGGTTCACGTATGTGCGGATTTTTAAAATAAATACAGCGCAGTACTGTAAATGCATTGTCTCCTCTTTATGATTTCCTAAATACCATTTCCTTTTCTCAGTTCTCTTTATTGTAAGAATACAGCATGTAATACATATAACATACGAAATATGTGTTAATCAGTGGTTTATGTTGTCTGTAAGGCTTCTGGTCTACAGGAGGCTATTAGCAGCTAAGCTTTTGGGGAGCCAAAGGTTATACACAAATTTTTGACCATGTGGAGGGTCGGTGTTGTTCAAGGGCCACCGTACTTGCAAGAAATGTAATGATTTCCAGGAGGCAGTTAGCTGTATTAGTCTGGAAATAAGACAATGTGGGCTAGAAATTTAGATGTGAGAGACATCATTGTATAGATGTTAGTTGAGGCTATGACAATGGTTGAGTATAAAGTGAGGAAAAAGCTGGACAGAACCCTGGGTGCCACTAATATTTATAGGATGGGAAGAATAAGAGGACCCGGTTCAGGAAACTAAGAGATACTGAGGAATTTGAGGAGAAAACTGAGAGAAAGAAAAAACTGTCATGGAAGTCAAAGGAAGAGAGACTTTCCAGAAGGGAATGATCAATAGTGTCAAGTATCAGACGAAGGTCAAGTAAGGAGATGATGATTAAAAGCCCATTGGACTTGGTGATTAGGAGGACAGTGCTGACCTTTGCTAGTACCATTGGAGAGATGGAACAGAAACCTAATTGCAGCAAGTTCAAGAATAAACTAGTGGGAAGCAAGTTAAGACTATGCTTTCAATGTTATTAGCTTTGAAGGAAGAGTCGGCAATAATTAGAATCAAAAGGGGTTTATTTTGTTTTGCTTTTTTTTTTTTTCAGATGAAGACATAAGGATTTCCAGTCACCATTCCTTCATGAAATTCTTCACAGCTGCTTCAATAAGAATTGAGTGCTCTTTCTCTGAACTCCCGTAAAATGGTACTTGCCATGGAGAACTTCTCAATAACACAGACAATATCCTGCTCCTCTTTGTAATCTCATGCCTGGCGCATGGAAAGAGGTCAACAAACATTTTTAGATGGATGAGTGAAAGGAGGAAGGAAGGAAGGAAGGAAGGAAGGAAGGAAGGAAGGAAGGAAGGAAGGAGTAAAGGAATGAATGAAAATGTTTCTATTGGCTGACCAATTTTTGGAACACCAAATTGCTCACATATGCTGGTCGAAAAATAGATTTCACTGATGTTGTTTTGTCACTGGACACCAAGAAATACGATGCTTAGACAGTATTCAATATATTTCTTTATAACCAACAAACAATAACAGGCAGAACATTTCCCACCTTAGGGATTTAATTTTCATTACAACGCTCTCTTTATTGCTCACACTACCCTTTCTAATAAGTAACCTGAAGTAAAAGCATCCTGGAGAGATGATTCTTTAGAGAGAGTTTCACTTTGCTATACAATTCTTGCTGCCTGACCCCTACCAGCCTCAGGAGATGAATGGAGCTACTTTCTTTCCACATTAAGCCTAGTGAGAGAAGGGACCTCACGGGCTCCCCTTGGGGAGCTCAGTATGCTTCCCCCCGAAGATTGGGGTGGCTGATTTTTACCTAAGGAAGACTAAAGATGAAAGGGATGCCTGCTTAGAGACAGAGGAAAGAGAAGTGGCTGCATGGGAAGCCAGGTGCACTCACACCAACAATGAGGTGAGAGGGTTTGCTTTCTGGGTACAAGACATGAACCCTTCAGAAGACAGCTGGCTTAAACCAGCTTTAAAAGGGGTCCTGCTGGAAAGGACTACTCTGCGAGCTAGTCCACCACGGAGAGGCTCAGGGACAGAAACGGTGGAATTGGGGTGAATGACAACTGGCAAGCCACAGGAGAGGTACCTCCCATGTCAGTGTAGTAGCAGGAATGCTCTGGTTCCAGAGCACAGGTGGAGAGTATGAGTCTATGAAATAAGACAGTGGCACTGAATGGTAAGCGGAACTCGATGACCTATCAACCAGGGGACATAAGTGACGAGTGTCAGGTAACTTGAGATGTCATCCAGGAAGAAAGGACACCCAGGGGGAGAAGGATTGGGTAGAGAGGAAATGAAAAATTAGCTCATTTGCAGATACGTTTTCATCTTTGGTGTAGATTTAGTCATTAGCCAGGAGTAGTTAGCATTCAAACATGCAGCTAGACTTCCTTTTTTTTTTTTTTTTTTTAAATCATTGTGGTAAGAATACTTAACATGAGATCGAAGTTCTTCACAAAGTTTTCAGGGTACAATACAGTATCATCAACTACAGGTATAGTGTTGTAGAGCAGATCGCTAGAGGTAGTAGATCTCTGGCCATCTTGTATAACTGACAAGTTATATACATGGAATAACACCTCCCCACTAAGGCCCTAAAATTTCCATCAAGGAAAATCTTCTTCCCAGCTTGCAGACAGCTGCATCCTCTCAGTGTCCTCACATGGTAGAGAGCAGAAGCTCTGATGTCTCTTCTTCTTATAAGGGCACTAATCCCATTCTCGAGTGATCCACCCCTGTGACCTCATCACCTCCCAAAGGCTTTACCTCACTGGGGGTTAGAACTTCAACATAGACAATCAGTGGGAGATAAAATATTCAGTCCATTATAGTCTTCTCTTTCTTCTTTTCTTCCCAGGTTTGCCCTATGTCCTGGAAGTTGGGGAGGAATTTAGGTATCATCCTGGAAATGGCCATGGAGGCTGGGGTAGGACAACTGGGCATTGGTCATCATTACCTCTCCTCCATGGTTTCCAATATGATGTAATTCATGTCACCACTCTCTGTCCTGTGTGCTGAGGTCCCCAGGCCTACCCAACATAAACCCTCTTTTCCTGAGTGTCAAGGTCCCTTTGAGGTTTACAGGCTCACTCAGATTTCCCAAGCTCTTCCTGTGGGCTCAAGAACTCCATGAACACATTCTGGCAGGGGTGGGGGGGCGTTAATAGACAGCACGGTGACTACAGTTAACAATACTGTATTGTATATATCATATACATATATAATACTGTATTGTATATTATATAAATATATTTCAAATATATTTTGTATATAATTCAAAGTTGCTAAGAGAGCAGATTTTTATATTTCTCACCACACACACACACACACACACACACACACACAGAATGTAACTAAGGGAAGTGATGGATGTGTCAACTAACCTTATTGCAGTAATCATTTTGCAATGTACACACATATCAAATCACCCTAATATACAATGTTAAATGCAAATTATGTCTCTATAAAGCTAGGGGGGAAAAAAGGACTCCATGTTTTCTTTACTATTTCTCTCACAGGATACTGTAGTAGATGAACTTTGTGGAGGAAGAAAAAGTTTTCCTCAACCTCAGACCCTTACTGGGTCTGAAAAGTAGACTGACAAAGACAGGTTAACAAAAGAAAATCATACACCTTTTTTTTTTTTAAAGAATTTGTTCATTTAGTTAGAGAGAGAGAGAGAGCATGGGGGAGAGGGGGGTAGAAGGAGAAGGAGAAAGAATCTCAAGCAGATTCCATGCTGAGCACAGACCCCACCATGGGGCTCGATCCCACCACCCTGAGATCATGACCTGAGCCAAAATCAAGAGTCAGATGCTTAACCAACTGAGTCACCCAGGCGCCCCACACATTTATTTAAGTTTTCCACAACATGAGAAACTTCATAACGGTATGATGACCCAGAGAAATGGTTCAACTCGAGTGTTTTGAAGCAAGGTTTCCTGAGGAGTACAAAGCCACGGAGAGATGTGATAGGGGCAAAAGTGAGTTAAATGTAGTCAACTCGGGGTACTTAGCAAGACCTCTTCTTTAAGATCCCTCCATGTGTCCCTTGCTCTTCAGAGAGAATGCTCTTTTCCTCGGAGTATAGGCTGGGTGCCTCTCACATGAGGGTTTTAGGATCTACTCCAGGGGAGTTCAAGCAAGTCTTTCGCACATGCCATTTCTCAAATTCTCCAGCTTGAAATATTCAGTATGTCAAGGGGCCACCTTTTATAGCAGCCCGAGACCCGTTATCTTGTAAGACTATCTTCATGCACAACGCCTAGATGCCTCTCATCCTTTGTTGCTCTTTTGTTCTGGCAAAAAGCTGGCCTCATATCTGATAAGCAGCCTCTCCAGACCACACCCTAGGAAATAAAGCACAATCTTCTTTCAGGCTGGAATTCCCATCACACTCACCTGGGTTTATATTTTCTGCTACCCAAGCCCAGGGGCTCTATGCTGATACGGGACACTGTGCAGGCCCCATGTCTCCGTCAACTGTCCCTTCTCCACCTGACAAAACCTTGATGGCCCATGCTTGGAAGACTTCATATCCCTTTTCCTAGGAGGAGGGGGGCAAGAAGAACAACCAGGTCTCTACCCACTATTACGCTAAAACCTTGGCTTTTCATATTGAAAAATCTCTTTTGACTGAGGAGTTGTGTCACCCGCCAAGCCAAATCCCCGGGAGACTTCATGGAGAAGTCCAGAGGCCTCCATTTGACTCTGTATTCTCCGTGTTGCCCCTATACCTGGACTAGACAATAGGATGGCAATACCATGGCCTAGATGGTGGGGAAAGGAAGTGTTAGGGAAGAGCCCTTACCTAAAAATCTCAGAATTGTGTGTGCCATGTCACAGGAGCACAGAACATCCCTTTCAGTGCTACAGCAGCAGCCAATATGGTTCGGCCTTGGATCTTGCACTTGCAGGTTTTTACAGGAAGATCACATCTCCTAGCTCCCAACCTGGTTAAATAAGGATCCTCTCTGCCTTATTAGAGTTTTCCAAATAGCAGTAATTAAGTAACCAGGGATCACCGACCGAAGACCACATCACCCAAGTCTTCGGGCTTTAGGGATGTCTGGGTGAGCAACTTCCCCTCCTGCCATCCCACCCTTGAGAGTCACTTTAAAATATTTCCAATTATTTTCTTAAATTGAATTAAGAAAATGGCCCTCTCTGCCTCTCACAGTGTGGTGCTGATGTTGTCAAGTGTCTCCTGGAAGGATACCACAGAAAGATTGAGCGGCTCTCCCTCTCCTGCCACTTCTCCCTCCCACCGGCTCTCCCACTGAATTGTCAGGAAAATTCTCGGTGCCTCTCTCCAAAGGCACCTTAACAGCTGTGAACTCCTGACCTAATTGTTCTAATGGCATTCCCAAGCTCCCCTGCTCAAGGCCAGAGAAATCACAGCCCTTTGGACCTCCAGCCAGTAATTCACGGTACTTAGTCAAACTCCTTCCCCGCTCGCCCTCCCTCCCCCCACCCTGTCCTCCTGCTCCCACTCTCTGCTCTCTCCTCACACCAGTCTGAAGCAGCTTGATCACCTGCCAACCGGTATTGATTTTTGCTTCCCAATCTCCAGGCTGGATAGAAGGAAAAGATTAAAAACAGTTTGTCAGTTTGAAGTTGAATAAGAATTCGGCACAAGGGACGTCTTAGAAATGTGAGCAAGTTGGAGGGGGGGAGGTTGGGAGTGGGCCGTCAAGGCCAAAGCAAGTCTTAACAGGAGTTTAACCCTTTGTCCCAAGCAGCCCCGGCATTCTGGGGAGGGGATGGGGCTGTGATCCTGCACACTCCCCTTTTCCCGGGGCTCCTGTGCTCAGAGCCCTCTCTGATTTTCTCTTAGCCTGCAGTATCAGCCCAGATTTTATGAGGATTGTCCCAGGCCCTAGGACACCACTCCCTCCAGCTCGTGATCCCTGCTACCTCCAGTGGGGTCATTTGGCCCTGACCAGGAGGTGGCATCTGCATTTCTGCAGCTCCTGGTTTGGGCAGAGTTGGGGGCGGGGGTCTCTGGCCCTGCATCCCCACTCCTCCACGGGCTCTGTTAGTATTCACAGAGCAAGGTCTGCCGCTGTCCTTGTCAAGATGGAGTGGGGAGACCAGAGAAATTTGCCCTTCAAAAAAAATGAGTATCGTTGACTCATGAAGGATCCTTTTGGTTTCTTTGTCAGCTACAGAGATGACAAATGATTTACAAGCATCTGTGGAAAACCTGAAGGGCCGAGCACAGAACATCACTGTGTGCAGGAGTCACATCCAGGGCACTAATATTACACTCACTCAAGAGCCAGGTTCCCAGTCCGCTGAGAACTCTGGGGCTGGGTCAAAGCAGGAGGGCTGCCTTCCCCTTCCTGGGAGCAAGACACTTGGAACCAGGCCGGACCCCTCATGGTCACAGAAGCAGCCAATGAGAGATTCCCACACAGCAGTGACGATGAGGCCAATTGCACAAAAGGTGGTGTAGTGGTGGGTCCCAATTCCCTCTTCTTCTCCCCTCCCCATTACTTCAGGATTTGGCACTAATGGTTCGCTCCGTGTGTAGCATAGCCAGACAGAAATCTGTCTTTGTTTAATGTCAAAGTCTGGTTGGTGGGCTGTTGCATGGTTGTATCCATTTTGCACACTCCTATTTTGTCACTAATTAACCAATATATTCTATTTCGTCCAAGCAGACTATGGATGTAGACGTTCCGTAAGGCGGAAGCTCATGAAGATAACAAGAAGATGAGTGAAAAATAGTTAAAATCACGCTGACTATTGGGAATTCTACTCCATCTGCTAGAAATATTTCAGCAAAATGAGTGGTTCAGAGGAACCCCTGGTTCTTCCTCACCCCCACCCCTTGCTACGGGAGGAGGCCTGGGCCGGTCTAGACACCCTTCTGCTTGTCTAACACGTTGCTCATCTTATGCCATGGGCTTGGCCATCTTGTTTTCTTTTCCAAGCTCGTTAGTACGCGACTCAAGTTTATCTTCTGCACATGTTCTAACTGTGATTCCTGAGTCCTGACTTTATTACTCAGAAACAATTTCTTCCAATATGTTCTCAGAACCACAGCATGTGGCTCTGTGATAATACAACTCCATACCTCTGAAAGCCTGGGACTCTGCTTCTGTTTTGAAAGTGAGTTATTATTTGTATAATGAGCAACATAGTCTATGGCAAAGGAAATACGATTAAAAATATCATTTGAGGGACACCTGAGTGGCTCAGTGGTTTAGCCACCTGCCTTTGGCCCGGGGCATGATCCTGGAGTTCTGGGATCAAGTCCCACGTTGGGATCCCTGCATGGAGCCTGCTTCCCCCTCTGCCTGTGTCTCTGTCTCTGTCTCTCTCTCTCTCTGTCTCTATGTCTCTCATTAATAGATAAATAAAATCTTTAAAATATATATTATAGATATTATTTATATATTTAAAAAATATATATATTTTATATATATATATACCACTTGGTCTTGGAGTAACTGTCTACATAAAAGTGATCTGAACACAATCATCTATCAGATAGGTCAAGTGGACACTGTGATACCACTAACATTGCCCCCTTAAACGCTCACCCACACTTTTCCCCAAAAGCAAATTATCACAAATTTCACAGCTTTAACCGGAACACAAATTTATTCTTTTTTCCTAAGATTTTATTTATTTATTTTGAGAGAGAGAGAGTATGAGCTGAGGGAGGCAGAGGGAGAAATAGACTCCCCACTGAGCAGGGAGCCTGATGAAGGCCTCGATCCCAGGATCCCAGGACTGTGACCTGAGCCAAAGGCAGATGCTTAACCAACTGAGCCACCCAGGCACCCCACAAATTTATTTTTTACAGTTCTGGAGGCCAGAGTCCAAATTCAGTTTCACTAAGCTGAAGTCAGCATGTGAGTAGGGCTGATTTCTTCTGCTGGCTTAATGGTGTAATCCGTCTCCTTGCCTTTCTAGCTTCTGGGGAAGGGGGGGGTCTCCTGGGTCCCTTGGCTTCTGATTTCATGTCACCCCAACCTCTTGCTTCCATCATCCCACCTCCTGACACTTTATGGACCCTCCTGCCTCCCTCTGTAGGAATCTCGGTGATTACACAATCCCACCCAGATAACCCTGGACAATTTCCCCACCTCCAGATCCTCAATTTAATCACATCTGCCAAAGCCTTTCTGTTATGTCCAGTAGGATTCACAGGTCATGACATTTTGGGGGAGTTGTCATTCAGCCCACACATAGAGCAACTTTACTCATTAATAGATAAACACTATAAAACAAGTTAATTAATTAACAACTAAATGCAGTATGCATCTAAAGCAAAGATAGTGAAAATTAAAAATAAAACGTCCGTGGTCACTACTTTTCTCCAAAGTGCGTTTGGTTGTAACTTGGATTAAGTTAAACAAACTGATCCCTCTTACTCCATTCCATCCTCAGCCAATCCATGCTCTAAAATACAACTTCTGAAATGCAAAAACAGTCACGTCCACCACCGCATGCCCTGCTTCCTGAAAGCTACTTGAAAAGTTCAACTGTCTCCAGACTCATTAGTAGTCCTTACAATATAATTTATTACCCACACCAAACTTCTTGTTCATAGAAAGTAGGTATGTAGCCTCTTTGCACGTACAATTCTGTCTTTGGAGTATTTTTCTTCCACCTCATTACTTCTGAAGCCCCTTCTTCTCCATCATATTGCAGCTTACATAACACACCTCCCTCTTTCTTGCTCCATCCTATTCGTTCTACTGAAAGCCAAGTCAAGTTCTCTGCCAAGTTCACCTTTAGAACTCTCTGCTCCTCCTCAAATACCTCCTACCACATCGTGTTGATTTTCCTGCTTCCTGGAGTATTTTTCCTATTAGACCAGTAGTTATAAAACAGATCCTGCATCAGGTTTTTTTTTGTCATATCACCAGAGCCTGGCACCTAGCAGATATTAAAAAAAAAATTTTTTTATTAGTAGAAAAAAGCACAATAATGATTTGATCCCCAAAACAGCAATCTAATAATTTTCTTTTAAGGAATGTCTCTTTCTTGGAATCTGAACAATGAAAAAGAACACTCCCTAATAAAAACAAGCTTCCATAATTACTAGCCACAGGTTCAGACTGAATCAGCATGTAATTTTCCCGTTATGCTTTCTTGCTTACCCATGATGACTTATTCGTTTCAGATTTACATATATAATTTATTTATGTAGTTGTGTATACATATGCACGTATGTGTGTGTGTGGTCATCATGTCGTTCCTGGATCCCAGAGCCTGCCTTTCCACTTCTCGAAACCTGAATTCTAAATACATGTTCAATCCCATTCTGGTTTGTATGTCCAGTTACACACTTAGACAGGAGATACTTAACAGATATAGTTCACCCTGAAAAATTCAGTGTCAAATTTTCCATGCAGACAATCTGTCTCTGAATATATTTTTGTGCCCCTGACAACATAGCTCAAATGTGTCAGACATCTTCTAGCACTGGGTCCCTGTCATAATCACTATTTTGACCAGTTCCCTTTCCAGATATTTGAACCATATGATTAAACCCCAATCTGTGAGCCTTCTACTCATGGTGGCCCTCTTCCCCACAGGTGTGTACTCTACTTTGGGCTCTTGGAATAATCACCTACTGCTCCAAAATTCTCCACCATCATATCCATCTTGATAAAATGTTAATTATACTTCACACTGGACCTTCAATACAACTGTTTTCAGAGAGATAAGACATCTGCATTTGTGACTGTTTTCTCCAGCACCTAACTCACTTTAGTGGCCGCTTGAAGTTCTAGGTCCCAGGACTTCCAAGTCTGTCCAGCTTAACCTATCTACAATGAATTGAGCATTCCTAACTGTGACACCAATGTCTTAAAACAGAAAAACAATATGACTTTCAGGAAGGAGGAAAAATATTATTTCCATAAGATAGAAGTTATCTACATTTTTAAACCTGAGGAAATCAAGTAAAACTTAAGAAATTTATATGTGTTCCAAAAAATGGTTAGTTGTAGAATAAGTATATAAAAACACAATAAAAATCAATTAATAAATTTAATTTGAAAAGTTGGCCAAAGTAACAATAAAATAAACTATCTAGAAATGCATTTAAAAGTTATGTATAAATTAAAAGAACTATTACTTCCCTGAAGGATATATGAATAAAATCTGAATAAATGCAGTAACATTGGTGTTCTTCAATGGCAAATCCCAATAAAGTTAAAATATCAATTATCCCCAAATTTATCTATAGACCTAATGTGATTACATTCAACATCAAAAAGACATTTATTTAGAACTTCAAAAATTATTTGAATTCCATTTTTAAATATACATAGGCTGGAATAGCTAGGAAGTTTCAGAAGAAAATAAAGGTAAATTTTCATGTTTGAAATGGCAACAGATTATAAATCTAGAGTAACATAACCATTATAATACCAGTGTAAGATATAACATCCAGTGGGACAGAATTTTTTAAAAAGCAGCTGGCATTCTAAAATAACAGAAATACTGATTATTTAGTTAACTCAGGAAATAGTAGTTAATTATTTGGGAGACGTAAATTTTACTTACTTCAACATCAAACAAAAATTTGGCTAAACTATCTAGTACAATAAATGAAAAAACTAGAATTATTTTTACTTAGTTTTTCAAAACATAAAGAAAAAGAGAAGAGGGGCACCTGGGTGGCTTCATCGGTTAAGAGTTTGATTCTTGATTTCGGCTCAGGTCGTGATCAGGGTTGTGAGGTCGAGTCCCATGGTACACTCTGGGCATGGAGCCTGCTTAAGATTCTTTCTCTCTAGGTGCACTTGGATGGTTCAGTTAATTGAGCAACCAACTCTTGGTTTCAGCTCAGGTTGTGATCTCATTGGTCATGGGATCAAGTCATAGATCCATCTCCCCGCTCAGCAGGGTGTCTGCTTGAAGATTCTCTCCCTCTGTTCCTCCCTCCAATTTCTGCATGTGCTTTCTTGTGCTATCTCTTTCTCTCTCTCTTTCAAATAAATATATAAGTCTTAAAAAAAATATTCTCCCTCTCCCTCTCCCCCTGCCCTCTCTTTCTCTCTCTACAAAAGAAAAAAAAAACACCTAAGTATATTTAAACTTCTAAATACCAAATTTAAAAATTTACTTCTGCACATGCAACAACAACAACAACAAAAATCAAAACCAAAATGAAAAAGGAAGTGCAAAGGTGGAGAAAAAGTTTAACCTATACAAAAGAGTTAAGACTCTCATGACATAAAGACTAACTTCACTAATATACAATTCCTAAATAATGAGAAAAGCAAGTACATAAAAAATATGAATAAAGGCCTTGAAGAATGAACACACACATGAATGTGTACACACACACACCCACACACACACACCACAAAAAGCCAAAACCATGAATGTATAGTCAACCTCACAATAGATGAAATACATATAGTTTTTTTAAGGAAAAAAGAATAATATTCTACTTAGCAAATTGGTTAGGTTTGTTGTTTAGGGATGATCCCCATATATGAATAGATTTAGGGTAGAAAGTTACCCTAATATATTAGTTGAATTATAAATTAATACAATTTTTTTAAGAGTTTTAAAATTATATAACAAAAAAATAAATAAAATAAAATAAAATTATATAACAAAAGCCTCAACATTCTAAATAATCTTTGGCACAACAATTTCATATCTAATAATGTAACCTAATAAAATATATACATACATAGGAAAACTTAAATGTAAAAAGTACATATCAGTTGATAAAAATATTAAAACTTTACGAGCAACTATAGTGTCTAATAATTGGAAATTGATTATATTATGTTGCATTCTATGTTTCCACTAAAAACCCTGTTTCACAAAAATTTTTGATAAAATGAAGACAATGAAAAGATATCCTGAAAGTGAGACACCTGGGTGGCTCAGCAGTTGGGCACCTGCCTTTGGCTCAGGTTGTGATCCCACGTCCTGGGATCGAGTCCTACATCGGGCTCCCTGCATGGAGCCTGCTTCTCCCTCTGCCTATGTCTATGCCTCTCTCTCTCTCTCTCTCTCCCTCTCTGTGTCTCATGAATAAATAAATAAAATCCTTTTAAAACAAAAGATATTCTGACATTATATTGTTGACTTACGTTGGGTTTTAAAATAATTCTATAGTATTATCCCAGTTTTCAAAACATATGTGAGTGTGTGTGTGTGACACTATAACAAAAATGCCAACAAAGACTATTGCTTGGTAATATTATTAAGGAACATTTTACAATTTTCTCTATGATCTATATTCTCTGGATAAAAAGATACAATTTTATAATAAGAAAAAGACAGTATTTTTAAATCCTAATTATATGATACAAAGGACTTTTGGGAATAACTCTTTAGAGTCCTCAGATTTGAAAGAAGAAGAACTATGTTTCAAAAAAATAGTTTTATTATTTAAAAAAATATTCAATTGCTTTTATTTACTTGAAGACACAAACCTTTTCCCAATTTGAAGTGGGTTGATTATGAGTATAGTGAAGAAAAATACACTTCAGTGTTAATGGACCAAGAAATGCAGAACAATCTTACCTAAGAGATAAACAGCTGGATGAGAGGCTATTTAAAACTGCTTGGCTGATTTTGAGAACCAATATGTAGCAAGGAATTATCATATGAAGAGGAGAGCAGAGACCCAAGGAGTTGTGTGTTGTGTATCACTTGTTTTCAGAGGGCTTTAGCCAATTCCAGAGGGAGCACTCAAAGATTGAGCTGCGCTTTTGAAAGCCATACAAGACCACAGGGACATGAATTAGAGTCTGGGTCTCATGAAGGAAGAGGAATGTATCTTAGTAAATACTTCCTCCTCTTTGGGTTAGGATCTGGAATGCCACATCCAACCATGAGAAAGAACTGGCAAAGGGCCACTCTTCAGAGGATTGCAGTCCAGCTTCGAGTGGACTTGGTCTCTGAATTTGGAAGATGATGCCAAATTGCTAATACTTATAAATCCTCGCTTAAGTAAATTTAAATCTTCTCTGGAAGAATGTAAAAATATCTGATCTCAAATTATTGTTACCAAGAGTCGTATAAATACAATGCACAGCATAACATCGAAAGTAGTCCAAACAGAAGAGGAAATCAAATATTCTAAATAAAAGCCAGCAGAAACAACAGGTAAGAGAAATTAGTCCATCGGATGTGCTAATACTGGAGTTATCAGATACTGACTTTAAAATAAAATATAAGATTAAGAATTTCAGTAGAGATCTAAATTTTTTTTTAATTTTTAATATTTTAAAATTCTAGAATTAAAAAATATATATAACTGTCAATATTAAGAATGGGTTAAGGGGTGCCTGTGTGGTCAGTCAGTTGAGCATCTGATTCTTGATTTAGGCTTAAGTCATGATCTGAGGACCACAATATTGAGCCCACGGTTGGGCTCAGCAAGGAGTCTGTTTCAGATTCTCTCACTCCCTCTCCCTCTGCTCCCCCCACTCTCTCTCTCTCTTTCTCAAATCAATAAATAAATTTTTTTTAAAAAAGAGGTAGTGTGAACAGGTGTATGCAAATAAACTTAAAATTTAGGCTAAATGGAAATATTTATTTTTAAAAAGAGCAACTTACCAAAATTGACTTAAGGTAGAAAAAAGAAAGAAAGAAAATCTAAAGAATCTTGAAAGTGCTAATGAAATTAAATCTATTATGTAAAAACTTTGCCAAAGAAATGTGCAATCCCAGATGTTTTATTTTACTGGTGAATTCTTACAAACATTTAGAAGAAATAACACCAATCTTACTCAAACTCTTTCAGAGAATGAAAAAAAGAATATTCCTAAATTCATTTTATGAAATAAGAATAACTTTAATATCTAAATCTGAAAAAATAACTTTATAAGGAAAAACACAGACCAATATTATTCAAGTGGATTAAAAATCATAATAATAATCTTAGCCCAAAAAATTCAGTGGTATACACAAATTTGGCTTATTTCAAATAGTTAGGTGAAACATTCAAAAACAAGATTATTTTAATAAAGGAAAAATCATTTCATTAAATTCAATACCTATTCACATTTTTTAAAAATCTAGAAATAGAAGAGAAATTCCATAGTCTAATAAAGCATATCTGCAAAATAACATAAAGCAAGTATCATAATTAATTATGAAATGTGAAACTTTCCTTTGGTAAAGATTTAATCAGTGATGCCTTCTAGGTCCACTTGTTTTTGTCATTGTGTTGGAGATCTTAACCAATTAAGTAAGACAAGAAAAATAAATAGAAGATATAAAGACTAAAAGGAAAGGAGCGAAACTCATTTGCAAATTGTATAATTCCCTATAAAAAAAATCCAAATAAGGGGATCCCTGGGTGGCACAGCGGTTTGGCGCCTGCCTTTGGCCCAGGGCGTGATCCTGGAGACCCGGGATCGAATCCCACATCGGGCTCCCGGTGCATGGAGCCTGCTTCTCCCTCTGCCTGTGTCTCTGCCTCTCTCTCTCTCTCACTGTGTGCCTATCATAAATAAATAAAAATTTAAAAAAAAATCCAAATAAGAAATGACAGTATATTTAGCAAAGTTAATGGATGCAGGGTCAATATACAAAACTAAAGTGCATTTCTATATATAAAATATCAGCAAAAAAAAGAAGAAAACTAATGTCATTTGTAGTTGTATCAAAAAGTATCAAGTCCCTATGATTAACTATATAAAACGGTAAGACATCTGCACAGAAAACAAAAGAACGTTGAGAGAAACCAAAGATCTAAGTGAATGGACAATAAACTTCATAAATTGGAAGACTCAAACAGTGTTGTAAAGGTGCTAAAACTCTGCAAATCCAGGGGCACCAGGTTGGCTCAGTCAGCTAAGGTCCAACTCTGAATTTCAGCTCAGGTCATGATCTCAGGGTTGTGAGAATGAGACTGCTTAAGATTCTCTCTCTCCCTCTCCCTCTGCTCCCCACTCCTACTCAAATGCACTCTCTCTCTCTAAAAAGAAAAACAAAAAACAAAAAGCAAAAAAAAAAAAAAAAACCTCCCCAAATTGATCCTTAACTTTAAAAATTAAATTAAAATCCCCAAAAGGTGTGTGTGTGTGTGTGCGTGTGCATGCACACAGTGTTTGTCTCTAGTGAAATTTGCCCAAATAATTCTCAACCTGATATGGAAGTGCGAATGGCAAAAATTCCTAAAACCCTGTGAAGGAAGAGTCACAACATGAGAGAACTTGCTCCACCAGAGATCAAGATGCTACAGATTTACAACAATTAAGATCATCTGAGAGTGGACGTTTAATTTATGACAAAGGTAACATTGCAGATGAGTGGAGAATAGTAAATGTTCTTGGATTTATTGAAATACCCATATTTTAAAAAAATGAATGTTGATTTCTACTTCAGAAGCCAAATAAATAAACATCTATTTCGGTTGGACTGTAGATGTAAATGTATAAGGTAAACCAATAAAGCTTATAGGAGATATTCATGACCTTGTGGTGGAGAAAGAGGCCTTGAAAAGAATATAAAAAACAGACGCTAAAAGAAGGGATTGATGATTGGCATATTTTAAAATTACAAACTTGTTTTCATCCAGAAGCATCATAAGAGAATGTAAAGCTAAGACATTAGTGGAGGAAAAATTCAACACATATAATGAGAAAGGGATAAAATGTAGTATAAATACATAAAAAGTCCCATAAATCAATTAGCAAATAACAAAAACCAAATACAAACATGAGCAATGTTTGAATGGGTCCTTCAAAAAAGAGAAGTTTTCTAAAAGATTTTATTTATTCATGAGAGACACAGAGAGAGACAGAGATGCAGGCAGAGGGAGAAGCAGGCTCCCTGTGGGGAGTCCGATGCGGGACTCGATCTCAGGACTGTGGAATCACAGCCTGAGCTGAAGGCAGACGCTCAACCACTGGGACACCCAAAAAAGGTGCCCCTCAAAGGTGCCCCTCAAAAAAGAGAATATTTAAATGGCTAATAAAGATGTATTTCTAAAAAACAGCGTTCAGTGTAATTAGTAACCAGATAAATTAAAATTAAAATCAAAATGAATCCTAAATTTTGTTTTAATATCAATACTGATTATTGGCTGGATTGTGGACAAACACTCTCATGCCCTGCTGATGAAAGCGCAAATTGGCACAGCCATTTAAAAAACAGTTTGGAATTATTAACTACAATTAAACAACCCCGTACCCTATGACTCAGAAATTCCACTCCCAGGTGTACAGCTAAGAGAAATACACGCACATAGGCATGAAGGGTCACATACAAAAATGCTCATAGCAACACTGCAACTCAAATGTGCGTCACCAGTAAGAGGGGAAAATAAGTAAGCTATAAATAATATTTATAAATATATAAATTTATTATTATAAATAATGGCTTAAATAGAATAAAATGTGGCAATGAAAATGAAGGAATTAGAACTACACACAACAAAATGAATAAATCTGAAAACCTAATATTGAGCAAAAGGAGTCAGGTGAGGGATAAAAAATGTATAGTGTGATTCTATTTTATAAGAAATTCAAATAGCAGGCAAATTTGACTATATACTTATATCGCACACTCAGGCAGCAGAACTTTAAGAAAAACAAGGGAATAACTACCATACAATTCAAAAGATTGGTTACCTTTATGGAGAAGGGAGGAGGTGGTTATTTTTTTTTTTTTAAGATTTTATTTATTTATTCATGAGAGAGAGAGAGGCAGAGGGAGAAGCAGGCTCCATGCAGGGAGCTTGATGTGGGACTCGATCCCAGGACTCCAGGATCACACCCTGGGTTGAAGACAGGTGCTAAACTGCTGAGCTACCCGGGAATTCCCCAGAGGAGGTGGTTATTGAGAACAACACTGAGGTGCTAACTGTGTTCTATTTCTTATCCTGAATGATAGATACACTGGTCTTCGCTTTGTGAAAGATGAGTGAATTGTACATGTTTCAGTATGCTTTTCTATGTTATGTTATGAATTATAATTTTTAAAAATAGGATGAGGAAATGAAAGATAGTTGAAAAATATTTGAAATTTTCACATCATTTTATGAAATATATACATGTTGTTATCAGGGAAGCACTCTCTGATAAGGCACAATTTGAGTTAACGACTAGAAGAATGTAAGAGAGTGAAGGTACACGGGTAGCTGGGAAGAAGGCTTTTCGGGCATAGGAAACAGGATATGCAAAGGCCCTGAGGTGGGAACATGTCCCATTAGTTGGTGGAACAGTGGGGCTGGAATATGATGAGTGAGGAGGATGGATGGAGGTAGGAGACACGAGCAGAGCGTTTCTCACGCATTGGAAGTGGATCACATAGAATCCTATAAGATACCATAAAGTGTTTGAATTTTATTCCCAGTCAGATGGAAAACCACTGGAGGGCTTTGAGCAGAGAAGTGATGAGAATAAAACTGCATTTTAAGAAGGTCATTTGGCCTCTGTGTGACACATTGACTACAAGAGGTGTAGGAAGGGAGACTGGCTGGGGGGCTATTGTAGTAGTCCGGGTGAGAAATGGTGGCCACGTGGGCCAGGAAGGAGGGGCGGGCGTGGGGAGAAGTGGTTGAACCCTGGATATAAGTCAAAGGTAGAGGTGATGGATCGTCAGAACGAGGAAGTCTAAAGGACAAGACGCTAGGATTTTTGGTCTGAGAAACTGGATAGAGCGTTGCCATTTACTGAGACGGGGAGATACATGAAATATGATCCTTCTCTGCTAGGGTGTAATGTACTATAAAGTCATTAAATAGAAGTATTTCCGATGAATAAATTAGAGCCTCTTGCAAGTTACTTTATTGAAAGTGGTGGAGCCAGTGATGAGTTGAATGGGCCCCATTCACTGGGGTTTCTAAACATGTAAAGGCTCTGCAGCATCTCGAAGGTTTGATTAGTGTGCTGTTTAATTTCTTATGATCTCTAACGCGCAATCCTTTATTTCAGGGACTTGAAGAGTAAAATTTCGTTTTTGAAATAAAAAATAAAATGAGTTAAAAGTTAAAGTTTGGGCTACATCGCCAAATATATATCTCCCCACCCACAGAGAACATGTGCTCTTGAAATTTCCTTATATTTTTCTGAAACTCATAACGATCCAGGGGACTTGGATCCAGAGCTGAATAATTCACTTTGCATTATCGTGCTTGAGGATAAATATTTACAGCCTGGGGGGTCTTTAGGTACACAGTCAGGTCAAGGTATGAGGTTCCAGACGTAGGCGAATGGGGAAATTTAATGTGCACAAAAGATTCAACTTATAATCTAGGGTAGTAAAGGGCCTAAGCTTTGGAGGAAGACAGTCATGGTTCAAATCCTAGTTCTGCCCCTAAAGATAGTCTGACCTTGCTCTGTCACATTGCACTGTAACCTCCTCCCCATCCTGAAAATTTGGGTCAGTACCAGGGCCCTTCTTGGAGAAGTGCCGTGAGCAGTAGGCAATACGGTCTACATGATGAAGTTTGGCAGAGTACCTGGCGCATAATTTGAAATGCTCAATAAGCGTCCCGCAGGTACGTTTGCCAGAAGACAGAGCAAGTAAGGATCCAGCCGGCTCCAGGGAGGGCAACGGCCCAGAGTGGGCCAGGCAGGCCCAGCCTAGACTTCCTCTCGGTCCAGTCTGACCGCTGGAAATAATGACCTGTAGGCAACGTTTCGCTCTCACTTTTTTTCTCAAAGGTAGATGAGCCCATCTGTTCGAAGTCCTTATTTGGGGTGGCTCGAAGAAAGAAAGAGGTTGGTCTGGAACAACGATGACACTCTGTGGCTTTGAAAAACCACGACGGTTGCCCTCGCTTCAGCTCACACTAGCACCTTCCCCCTTGAATTAAAGTGTTTCCATTGAACCCGCATTTGGTTCTCCACCCTTGCAACAGGGAGTTCCAGTGGTTGATTGAAGCCCTGCATAAAGAGATGTATCTTACACCTTCGCCTGAAAATTATTATGTCAGCACCGAGCCTGAACGCCAGTTGAATTGAAATGTATGATTTCCTTAAGAACATGTGTTGACAGTTACTTTCCTCTTTGGTCTTCCCGCCTGGTTCCAAGAGCCCATAAAAATCTTACAACCGCACAAACCGAAATTATACAGGAGACACTTTGTTGTGTTTGGCACAGACCAGATTGGGTGTGAGTGGAACCTAACACTTCTTCCTTCTAGGGACTCCCTCTCCTCTGCCCCCGGACATTGGTTCAACCTCTTCTCTGGTCCAACTATTGCTCTCCGGTCCGCTCCTCCTCTCAACGCACCTTCCTGGTCCAGGAGAGGCTGTCGGCCTCTCTCACTTGTTAAGGGGAACAGACAGGTCGTGTCTATTCACTTAACAATTCCGGCGACATATCACTGAACTAAACTTAAGCTCTGGATTATAAAGCTTTCTGGCACTTCAGTGATTTTTCAAGGCCACTCAAGGAGCTTTGCTAATACAAGGAGGTATTTAACAGACAGCTCTCACTCAATTCAGCGTCTCCAAGCTACACACACCCAGCTGAAAGAGAGACTCAGCTGTCTAATGCTGCAGAGCCACTTCCTCTTTCTTTTAACACGGTGACATCGATCAATTCTGACCCCCTCCGAAGCATTGTCCCCAAACATTATTTAACGTGCGTTAGGTCAGGTGGAAATGCCAACTATTTGGGCAAGCCACATAAATGGCAGAGAGTCATTCGCAGGGCCCGCTAGGCCATCTCCACAGAAGTAAGGACACGTCTTGGAACTTCTTGTATTAAAACCTTTTAATTCTCCAGGATGAAATAAAAGTGCCATAATTTGGAAAACTAAACCCTTCCTTTCTACCTCAACCGACCTTATTGCCTCCTCTCCTGCCCCACCCCCCCACCATGCACAGGCACCCACTCGCACTGAATTGCTTGTGCCTTCTCTTCCTGAGTCTCCTTCTGGAATGGTCTTTCTCTGCTTCTTGAACTCTCACTTGTCCTTTACGATCCAGCCGAATCATCCTTTCCTCTGAGAAACCTTCCTCTGCATAATACTGTCCTCCGCAGCCGATATATCCATCCTTACTCTGCTTCTCCTCTACGTCTTGCTAGAGTTGAAATTCCAAGCAGCCTGGTTATAAACAATCTCTACTTCTTACATATTCTTCAATGCCCAAATATGCTCCAGAGAAGTTCCATCTAACCAGAGTTTTATAAACCAACTATTATTTTGGATACGCATAAGCACTATCAATATGAAGGAGCCAAATTATGAATCTGATTTTTAAGAGAAGCTTTAAAATAGATTTATGTCAATTATCATACATGTATATATTATGTTGCATATATATATAATTCTATATAAAGATATAATATATATAATGTACTATTTATTAATATCGTATAATTTTACATATTTTATACTTTAAAATTTTAGATTTTAAATTTTAGATTTTATTTCAAAAATATCTGATACGCTCACATAGGAGCTCTCTGGTGGGTTGGTTGGTTTTGCCACTGATGAGCAGACCCAGGTCTACAGCTAATGGGTAGGAGGCCATGTCACCCTCAAGAATTTTTAATCCCCGCTTACCACAGCCCTCAAAACCGTGCAATCCCCAACGCAGGCCCTAGCAGAGCTGCTGACATTTAGCACATTTTTCTTTTATAATATTCTTCTAACAGTTACTAAAGCCTGGAAAAGAGTCTTGGGGGGTGTGGGTGGGCAGCAGGTGCTGCATTTACACATAGAGGGGATAGTCGACCTGGAGAGAAAAGAACTTTGAAACTCAGAATGGAAGGCGGGCAGGTGCCTTTATTTAAGGTCTACCGAGATCCACCGGGAGAGCTGAGGGAAGTCCCTTCTCTAGGTGCTCCAAGTTCTCTATAAAACAGACTCTGTCTCCCATGTAAAACAAAATTAATCTTAAGTACCCAGAGAGGGAAGATTTAGACGAGATCGGGCATGTTCAGGGTGGTATGGCCATAGACAAGAGGGAAGATTTAGATTGAAAGTTGAGCTGCTAATTTAGGAAGATGGGGGGGGAGTTGAACCTACATGAGCAGTGGCTTATGGAGAGACAACCCCTAATTAGAAATTCCAGAACTCAGGATCCCTGGGTGGCGCAGCGGTTTGGCGCCTGCCTTTGGCCCAGGGCGCGATCCTGGAGACCCGGGATCGAATCCCACGTCGGGCTCCCAGTGCATGGAGCCTGCTTCTCCCTCTGCCTGTGTCTCTGCCTCTCTCTCTCTCTCTCTCTCTGTGACTATCATAAATAAATAAAAATAAAAAAAATTAAAAAAAAGAAATTCCAGAACTCCCAAGGCCCCCCCAACCTTCACAGCTGTCAAAGCCTGTGGTCACCCTGGCCACCCAGCACCACGCACCACTTCACTGGGTCTGATTGTACGAGAAGATCTTCACATTTCAGTCTGTTGTGTGTTTGTGCAGTTTTGAGCTTTTACTAACTCTCCCAGAGATAAATATGTCTCTAAATACGCATACGTGTCCATTCAAATCCCGACCATCAGCAATGACAGCGACAAGGAGAAATGCAGCCCCTCAGTGGCCCTGCTTGCAATGTGGTTTGATTGTCATTCCGGTGTTCTGTAAGCCAGTAGAGCCCTCGGACAGCTCTTCCTAATGCAAACATGCTTTTAGAGGTATTAATTTGTGGTAGATAATAACCTTAGGGACCCTTTTCCACTTTTTAAAAAAAAAATGAATAGCTGTAAATTTCTCTTTTTTGAAAAAAGATTTTGGAGCACCTGGGTGCTCACTCAGTTAAGCTCTGCCTGTGGTTCAGGTTGTGATGTCAGGGTCCTGGGATCTAGCCCCATGTCAGGCTCCCTGCTCAGGGGGACGCCTGCCCCTCGCCCAGCTTGTGCATGCTTCCTCGCTCGCTCACTCGCTCTCTCTCTCTCAAATAAATAAATAAAATCCATTTTTTTAGATTTTATAGGGAGACAGATACACAGAGAGAGCAAGGGGAGGAAGAGAAGGAGAGAGGGAGGGAGGGGGAAAGAATCCCAAGCAGGCTCTGCATTAAGCACGAGCCTGTGGTGGGGCTTGATCTTGTGACCCTGAGATCATGACTGGAGCTAAGACCAAGAGTCAGATGCTTAACCAACTGAGCCACCCAGGTGCCCCTAAAGCTCTAAATTTCTAAATCCTCTAACTTGCTAAAGATAAGCACTTTCACCTTTTGAGATTTAATGTAATGACACGTTTACGAAAATGGTAAATGACCTTAGTTTTATCCTCCTGTGCTCTCCTTATGGACAGTTGCTAGTCAGGCCTCTCACTCTCTGAAGGAGGCTGGGAGCTGGATATCTATCCCCTTTGCAATCGAAGGACATTTTTAAAGATTTTCTTGACATCAAAAATGTATCGAACTCCCACCACATGCAGGCAGAGTTGGAGGCTGTGCTATGGTCAAGGGCTCCAGCAGGACTGTGAACAGCAGTAGGCCACGGTACATCAGCTGGAACCTTTGAGGTGGGTGTGCCCCAGGATGAACCCCCCCACACACAACATGATAATAACACCCTCCAAACAGTAAATGCATCTGACATATGTACAATTCAAGCACTATTTCCCATAATTGATTTCACTTGAGGGAAAACGTAACCTTGCAAAATAAACAAGAAATATACGATCTCCACTTTATCACTGAGGTTATGGAGGCTTGGAAATGTTCATTGCTCATGCTCAAAAGTTAGAAAGTGGCAGAGCCAAGACTAAAATCCATGGCTGCCTCTTGGAGCATTCCAGATTCTAATTGGGTCCAGTCTTGAGGGACCCAAGAACGAAATCAAGACCTGGATTGAGCAGAACAGGTGATTTCCAGTGACTCCCCTTACCCCCCTACACTGATTGCTCCGTATCAATGGAGTTCAGAGAGTCTCTGTTGTTTGTCTGTTTTGTTTTTGTTTGGTGGGAGCCACCTCCTCAACCTTTT
The DNA here is from genome assembly GCF_003254725.2 of Canis lupus dingo. Lineage (NCBI taxonomy): Eukaryota > Metazoa > Chordata > Mammalia > Carnivora > Canidae > Canis > Canis lupus. Next base: position 19,546,950 of record NC_064280.1, on the reverse strand, counting down.
GCTGCATCTGACAAAGGGAACACAGGGCAGGTACATGTTTGCTCAGAGGCACTCTCGCCCTCTGCCTCCACCCATAAATCACAGAGCCTTTGAGAAGGCAGCCACCTCTGGGCTGAACACAGCAAGTGTTGAACTGTGAGTAATAATTTATACCACAGAGTAATTTCAGACTGAAAGTGAAAAAGATTTCTCGACCCTCCCAATGCTGAAAGGGGACGTAAGTCATATAATTTTATGCCAGCAACACATGTATCATATGAAGGGGGAAATACTCTTTCGATGACCCGAATGTTATGTGTTGTCATTAAAATATGTTTAGCCAAGGCTGTGGCTCAATTTGAAACCCATTTGAGGGTATGTGTCATACTTGGTCTCAGGCCGGACCTGAAGCCAATTTAGAGAGTGTGTGTTATGAGAAGTCTTCATGGTAGAGGTGTGAAATTTACAGTCAATAGAAAGTAATTTTCTGATTGGAACTTGGCCCAAACATTGCAACGGATACATTGAGAATGCCATGGGACCTGTAATATCCATCAATGACAGATTCTGGAGTTTAAATTCTCTTCTCGAAGCAAAACCAAGGCAAGCAAGATGCAGAAGTAGACGGAAAACATAAGGAACTAGCATAAATTAGTTAAGTTCTTCCCAACACCATCTCCTAGATAAAACTTCTCCGGAAGTTACCAGTAAGCCTTTGTTAATTACAATCTTGACAAGTAGATCTCCAAGTATAATCTGTTTCCTTTATCATGTCCTCCTGTTTCCAATCGTTGCATTTTGGGGACCTTTGCCATCTCATTTATGCCCATGTGTCCAGGTAGTCTGCTTTTTGCCACGCAAGCTTGCTTAGAACCCAAGCATCAAGAAAGTCAACACGATCATTTCCAGAACTCCTATAGTTGTACCTTGGAGAGTTGGAAGAACTTCCTAGAATCTTGGGACTCTACCTCACCATGGCCATATTTTTTATACCTTGAGACTCAGCCTGCGAGATCCAAAACTCATGAACAATTATATAACATGTGTCTGTAGCCATACAAGACCACAGGTAGGTGCCTCAATATCTCACACATCCTCATGTTTGGACTCCATCCAGGCCAGTAGAGTGAGAAACTCTAGATACAGTGACCCTGGGCATTTTTTTGTTTTTCAAAACCCCCCAGATGATTCTAATGTGAAGACAAAATGAGAACCATCACCCAAATCCTAAGTGTAACCCAAACTTCAGTGTACATAGAGGTCACCCGAGGATCTTGTCTGAATGTAGATTTTGCTTCAGTTGTCTGGGCGATATCAGAGATTCTGTGTTTCTGACAAGCTCCTAGGTGAAGTTGATGCAACGGGTCCATGGATCATATTTTATACATCAAAGTTCTAACCTATTCCTTCAAAACTTAGCTCAAATGAGGTATCTTCTGAAAGGATCTTCAGAAGAAAGAAGGAGAGGAAGAGAATTTAAGGACTTCCCTATCTCTCAATCACTGCTAAGTATCTGCCACAGAGCAGAGCTGTGTCCCTAATAGCTTAATTCTACGTTGTAATTCTGCTGAATTTATTACAAATCCTGTGTTTGCAGTTCTAGGAGCTTCTGATGCATAATTTGTCAGCCATGGACAAATGTTTCAGTTAGCTACTGCTTCATGACAAACAATGGCAAAGTTCAGCAGCTGAAACAAATAAAGAAGCATCTATTGCTCACAAGTTATGGGCCAGCTGGTTGCAAACAGGGTTGAATAAAGAGGATAACATGTAGTCTTTTCTCTAGTAAGAATATAGGATTTCAGTTACGAGACTTCATCATGGGGCTGATAACAAACTTCATTTTCTATGGTGATGAGCCTGCTACCTTACTCTGCATCACATATTGGACAATCAAAAGCTCTTGAGGATTTCCTTCCTCAAGATCAGTTTGGTTTTTGAAGTTACTTCTGCATTTTTTAATGTTATTTCATGAGGTTTATTATCTTATCTGCACAAGAGAAAGAGAAATAGATACTTTTTAATCAACTGATTACAAATAAAAACATATATACATTTATATATGTTCCTTGTTCAAGAGGTCATATAAACGTTTTTAATGTGAAGTCTCTAGAAAAGACTTCTGTGCTTAAAAAGATTTCTTTCTAATCCTGCCAAAATGTCTAAAATTCTAACCAGAATATCTAAAATTCTTTTGAGTATTAAAATGCAAATATTACTTGGGAAGATTAATGTGTGATTTTAATAAGTATCCACGAGTTGCTTCTTTTGAGTTCATGAATATGATACATGTGGATGGAACCCTGAAGAAAAGGATCTCAAACAGTTTACCCCTAGATTAGAATGGGACGTGCCCCACACTCATCCTCTGAGAAAAATGCAAGACACAGAAAACCCCTCTGAGCTGTGGTCAAAACCTGTAGGAGGCTGAGGGTCATGGCGAGGCTTCTAGGTTGCTGAGGAACAGATGGTGGAACTGAACAGGCCCAAGGGGAACAGCAGGTGGATTTGCAGATAAAGCCCATCTTCTGTGATACATTCCCAGCGTTCAACTACCAATTGCCTAGACTTCCCGCATTATAGGAATAATCCCTTTCCACCAGAAGTCTACTAGTTTTGCAATTATCCAAAAGCAAGAAGGCAATTTGTGATATTTTTAGCCTGGAGACCTAGAAAGCACATTTATTATACAGGCACGCTTCTCTCCTTTACTTCCTTCACCTTCTCTTTTCCTCCACCTCCTTCTCTCTTATCTCTTCCCCTTTTCCTTCTCCCTGCCCCTTTCTTCCTCCCTCTATTAGTCTCTCGTTGTTATAAAAGCAAGGTGATCTCCAGAGGAAAAGAGAAAAACAGTGAACAAGTGAAGCACAAACAGCTCCCCTAGAAAGGTCATAAGGAGTTTTAAGTGGAAATGTCATTGTTACTTTGCCACAAAAAAAAAAAAAAAAAAAAAAAAAATAGGCCTAAACTGCTTGCACCAGACATAGATTCTAGTTTTCTGGAATGGGAAATGGTGAAATGCTCCTTCTGAGGTCTGACTTTTAGTCCAGGGTTGCGTTTGAAAAATGTCTTAATCCATCTGTTATTCTCCCCACACACTGCTTCGCAAATGCGGTGTGTCATTTGGCTTTGCTTCCACACGGTTAGACAGGAGGAGACAAATACAGGAGGTATCTGGAGTGCTTTGCATGTGTCCTTCTCTAGGCTATTAGAATCTCTGATTGACTCAGGCTAACGGTTCTGATTGGCGTTGGAGCCCGAAGGCCAAAGGAACATTAAACATGTATGCTGGCTTCCCCTCTCTGCCAGCCTTGACATTTACCAGGCTTGTAATCCATTAGCATCCCTCTTTCTTTCCTTCCCTCTCATAGCTCACCAGGGACCAAAAAGAGCTGATCAGTAGAAGACAGGAACCTAATAAGATGAAGCAGTAAAAGAGAATAGGTCTTTTTAATCTTCGGATAGAGTATGTACATTAGTCCTCTCTGCAGCCTCGGTCTGTTTCTTCCTGAAATCTGGGTTGGGAATGAATGGTGGGCAGAAAGAATGATACTTCTTGGGTCTTCTCTCCCGTGAATAGCAAAGAAAGGTCCTCCCTGACTTGCTGGCTGGAAGAGGATGAAAAATACTTAACCCAAACATCTCCTAGGAGCAAAACTTCTAGTGACGGCTGATGAGGTCCCAAGTTCAAATGCACTGGTCAATCTGTAGCCCATTTGGTAATTAATATCTCATTTGAGGACAGAGACAGCCAAGGCTTAATACCAGATCTGCCATCTACAGATCGTGTGAGTATGGACCGGTTACTGATTCATCGTTGCCTTAGTTTCCACATCCATACAATTGGGTATAACACTTCTTTGGGATATTATGAATATTTAACAGATAATGGCTATAAGTGTCTGCTGCATGGTGAGCACTCCATGTAAGTAAATGATACTTACTGCTATTATTATTATTACTATTTTTGCATTCCTTGTGATATAGGCAATACTTCGCAAAACACAGTGAGTATGATGGAAATTGATAAACCTCTCGCTAAGCAATGCAGAGTGGGATGGTCCGGGTATGTGATAAAGATCTCCTCCTAGAGGTCACCCAGGGTCCCAGGATTCTTCTACCTATGTGTTTGTCATCCTCAAAATCTGGTTATTCCAAGTGTGGTCCTGGACCAGCAACATCAGTATCAGGTGAGATCTTATTAAACATGCTAAAGGGGTGCTTGGGTGGCTCAGTCAAGTAAGCCTCTGACTCTAGGTTTCAGCTCAGGTCATGATCTCAGGATCCAGAGATTGATCCCCAAGATGGATTTTGCACTCAACGGGGAGTCTGCTTCTCTTCCTCTCTCCCTCTCCTTATGCCCCTTCCCAGGTTCAAGCTGGCTCTCTCTCTCTCTCTATCTCTCTCTCAAATAAATCTTTTTTAAAAAATGTTAGGGCTCAGGCCCCACCTGTGGCTTCTGAATCAAAATCTCTGTTTTAACACCATCACTGGGTAAGCAAATTAACATTCACAAAGCATTACCTCAGAATACTGCCATCTGCGTGGTTAAAATCGACCCATTAGTATCACATCCAAGAAGAGAGGAAAGAGTGAGGAAGTGGAGAGTCAGCAATTTCCTCTAAGAAGATGACATGGAGGTCACACCTATCACCCCCGCTCACACTGGCCACACCTAGCTCAAGGGACATCAGACAACGTGGTCTCCTGATGGATGGTTAGGTGCATGGGAAGGAAGGAAAGGAGAAGAAAAGAAGGAAGAAGGCACATTCTTTGCCAAAACTGTTATCATTTTTTTGTTGTCATTGTTATTATAACATAGGATGGGCTAATATGGCTGTGGGGTAGATCTAACTGGTCCACCATGGGAAAAATAATATAACCATGGGCTTTATAGTGTTAAGCTACTCAGACACAAGCTTACAGAAAGAGAGAGTAACAAAGAGACTCCAAGCTCGACCAGCACACTCCCTTTTTTAAATAGTAAATAGGTAATATTTTCATACAAAAAAAAAATGAAGTTAGTAGGAACCAAGACACTCTGTCTTTTAAGGGATACATAATTCTCAAGGAACATCTTGACGTAATTTGGAACGTTGATATTTCTTGGATGGTGCAAAGTTCTTACTGAAAATTCTCCATCTAATCACTAGGAAATTAGAGATATCCATGAGCCCAGAACTGCGACCCAGCAAATGAGAGGAAAAGACACACAGAGCAGTCACAACAATAATTGCAAAGATGAAAATGTAATACCAACTTCCCATATGACAGGCCCCAAAATCTGAATGGTGTCACATCACAGAGGTTTATTTCTTGCTCACGTAAAGCTCCATGTGAGTCAAGCAGTCCTGTAATGATGTTATCTAGAACAGACACCATCTACGAACTTACAGCAAGGGAGTCTTATGGGCCCTCAAGTGCCTTGGTCTGGATTGTTTGGCAAGGACTGTCTTTCACCAGGATACACAGATGTGGCATCACACAGAAGAGAAAGTAGGATTAAAGAAAAAATATCCCATATATTTCACTTAAAATAAATTCCCTCAAACTATCTTTTTCCTTTCCCACCTAGATTCCCCTAAACAAAAAGTTCCCATCACATTTGGAGACATCTAGAAGAAATTTAAATCAGCAAGCATCCCTGTTGCTAGTTGGGACTGCACCCTCTCCCCCAAAATCAAAGAATGACTAGCTTAAAATCCGAACAAGTATTCAGAAATTTCATCTGAAAATACACTGGTTTACTTCTGTGTAAGTTTTGGAAAATGGACTTTATTTTCCCAACACCTCTGTGAGGGTGCTTTGTGTAGAGGCAGCCCACTCTAGAGGAGAGAGACCAGGCTAAGGGTCCAGACCCAGACTTGTAACAGCCGAAGGTGGTTGACTGCAATCCTGTGAGCCTGTCCATTTGCCTATTAAATGAGAGAAGAATAGATAATCTACTCAGATTTCTTTCAATCTTTAAATTTCAGGAATTTAGCACTGATAGAAGGCAGGTGGAAAATCACCTTCTTAGTAATCTCAAGTTCGATTTATGTATCTGTCTCCTAGAAAAATCTTCCTATAGACTTGTAATATTCAAGTTGACAAACTTATTTCTTCTGCCTTATTGTAAAACATTCATACAGGCCTTAGGAAGGAGAATCAACTATATAGACCTGCAAGCAACCCACAGTTCTGATAGCCGTGCCTCCTAGACTTAAGAACTATTGGCTAATATTTTTTAAAAGGATTAATTTTAGATTAAACACAGTCCACAGACTGGAATTGGACAATGATTACAAACCCAAATCATTGCTGGTATCATCAAACAGGCAGCAGTCAGCTTATCATAAATAGCCGTACTTCATGCTCTAAAGTAGACACATTCCTGAAAAGCAGGTTTAAAGGAAATTTAAGTAAAATCATATTTGATTTTTCACATTGATCTCCACGTAAGGGGTGAGAGCCAGAATGGATAAGAGTTTTCTATTTGAGCATTGGAGAGAGCTAACTTCCCTTTTCACATTTGTTCAGATACTATATTCAACAAATATTCAGTGTTCCCAACACTAAATTGTAGGCACTACCACTACCATATTTTGGTTTCGCGTCTACATTTGCTGGAAAACAAAGGAATCGAGTCCTGATCGCAGGCGCTTTCTAGTTCTTATTTCTTATCACTATTTTCCTCTTGTTGTTCATGTCGTCTTATTTCTCTTTTTTTCTTTTTTGGTTATTATCTTTCTAGCTTTATACCACCACCTTCTAGCAATTCTCATAGCATATAATGTTCATATATGTACATTTCCTCTCCCATAAATGCTCCTACCCTTACTCTAAAATATCTTCAAGATAATGTGCTCATGTCAGCCATCACTGACACCCTCCCTGGGTTTTGTACCGGAGATCTGGGTCTACTCGATCCTCAGGACTGGACCCTACACAAATGGCCTCCATGTTAGAACATGCTCCTAAGAGGATGCTTGGGAAAGCCATCTGTAATGACACTTGATTTCTATGCCATGCTTCCCCCCACCCCCAGAGTGGTTTCTCATGATTTCACTGCCACAGGGACTCCAAGATATTGGGCAAATGCAATTTCCCCATTTGGAAAACAAGGAAGGAACTGGAGGTTAAAGGCAGGGAGGCAAAAGCCCTGGTATCACTCAGTTGACTTGAAAAGATCATGGGAACATCTGGTCCAGCGGTTGGTGTCAGCAGAAGGTCAGTAAGCTTTGGCTAACTCTTCCGGGCTGCCTTAGCTCCTCACGCGGTGTCCCCACTAGGTCTTCTGCATGTGTGCATGTGTGTGTGCAGGTGCTAGCACATGTGTGCAGCAGAAGGCATGTTTTTTACTTATAGAAAACACTGTGATATCAATGAACTTACTATGATCTAGGAAAGATACACTTCCTTCATAGGCAGCCCCAGAATTAAAGTAATTCCTTTGATCTTCTACCTTTAATTACTAAATTTTCCTATCATCACAACCCAGCAGTGGATTGACAGCGAAGGCTAGGGCTGCACCCCTGGTTGCCATCGGAGACAAGCCACTCTGTCTGGAGGATGCCTCTCATAACGTTATTTCTTACTCCATCTCATAAAGCCTGTTCTGTATAAATATATTTTAATTAATTAATAAACAGGATGTAATGAATTCTGGCAGGGTGACATTTGAGCACAAAGCAAGGGGTTTAAACAGATCTTGACATGTGTTAGCCAGGAAAACACCCCCCCCCCACACACACACACACACTCACACTCACATTCACAAAAGGTCTTTTTATTCATCCCAGTTATCATGTAAAATGGAGTTTCAGAAGGTTAATTTGACATTTGAGGGGAACTGAGCAAGAGATGCAGAGGTACCGGAGAGGTAAATGTTCCAAAATAGTTGGTTAGCCATCAATCGCGATGTATCTGTATTTTACAACTCAAAACATGAGACAACGCTAGAATAGATTCTTTCTAATAAGCTTGAAATGGCTCATAAATAAATTGGTTTGTTGAGTGAGCAGCTTTATTGTTTCTTACCATAATGTTTTCTAGTAAATCCCATCTTGGTATTCAGTGAAGTGAGCGTGGGGACTTAACCTGACACACAAGTGTATTCAACAAATATTGAATCATCATTTCCCTCAGCAATTTCCTAGAGCACAGCTACCTTGATTGTGCAGACCTGGGACGTCCCCATGGCAGGGGTCCCTGCCCTCAGGATACGTCCGTGTGGAATATCACGGGTACATGGTCGGAAATTCAGCTCAATTGTGGCAGCCCATTTTGAATAGAACTAGAGAAGAAAGAGGACTGTTACCATCAGAGAACCTCCCTTACGACTTCTCTCGGCCCTTTGCAACTTTGCTCTTTCCAAAAGGGAAACTCTTTCAAATTTTAATATAAAAATTGAATAATACAATTTGACTATTTTTTAATCTCCTTTTGTGACAATGTGCGTGGTAATTGTGCCTCCCTCTTTCCCCAGCTTTTCTGAACTCCTCAGTGGAAGAGACTGTCCCTTAATCACCCTGTACCTTTACGCTCCGAATATACAATGCTCCTGATACGTTCAGCAAATGAATGAAAGTTGACCCTCAAATATATTTCTTGGATGAGCATAATTACATGTCTTTTTGCATTCTATTGCCAATTGCTATTTGAGAAACCTTTAAAAATATTGTCAACCTTAAGCAAGTTTCATAAATGAGTGAGGTGAGTCCTGTGTCCCTCCTCATCTGCCCTTCCCATCCCTCACCCACAGCCTGGTATCTAACCTTGCTTCCCCCTCACCTAATGGCCGAATGCATTGATAACACTCCCCTTTAGCCATAAAAATACTCCTCAGGGCTCCATGCTGTCACTTCCAGACCACTAACACCACTCGCACCAAATCCACCCAGGCAGGTGAGCAAACGCAAGTTACTTCGCTCTGAGCCCCAGTTCCTCATCTATAAAATTAGCAAGTAAAAACACGGACTCCTGTTGCCAAAAGGTTCTGAGCTGAGCCAACAGATCCCTGAGATGTCCCAGCAGAAACAACTTGGGCTGCCAATCTGACCACGATCTGGTTTCAGCTTTTTGACTATTGAAAATCGTATATATTGAAGAAAAAAAAAAAAAAGAGTTGACTGATCCAAATAGAATGAATGATCTTCTGCAGCTACCTTTACTTACATGGAATTTACAGACAATAACCTGCTATCTTTCACCAAATCTCAACTTCAGACAGATTCATGAAGTGCCCCAAAACATGCCCATCACATAGTAAGGACTGCATAGGTGTTGATGAAATACAATAAATTTTTAAATTATTTGATTGTCCTCTATTCAGATATTCATGTGAATTATTGTTTGTGAGAAAAGTTGCCTGGTCACAATGCCAAAAGTTTGGAAAACAAAAAGAGGAAGGAAAATCACCTAATCCCACCACCATTAGCATTTGGTTTATACTACATTCCAGTACTTTTCATAGATGTTATAGAGAATAAGAACATCATTTTTATCGGTCAACTTTTTCTCTTTAGCACTTAGTGCTGTAGAGAGAGGACTTTCTATAATTCTTGCAACCATTTCCATTTAATACTTGTGGTCTGATTCCAGACCCTGGGTAATGCCACCATAATTCTGGAAGATATATATATATATATATAAATTATGTGCTTGTCTTCCTTAATGTAGCATTATTGTCACAAAACAGCCTTTCATCCGGGAAGGCTACTACAACTCTCACCTTGTGGTGTCTAGGTTGAGCCATGTGAGCTAGTTCTTACCAATAGAGTTTGGAAGCTATTTGCATCACTTCAGGCCTGAAGTGAGAAACCTAAAAAGATAGCTTTACATCTTCTTTTCCATTTCTGTAGCCTGAAAGTGAAAGACTTCAGGGTCCTGGAGAAGATGGTGAAGCCACAGGGCAGAAGGAATCTTGATGCAGGAATCACCTAGAAAGCTCTTCCCCAAACACCAGCATTGAACTATTAGAGCCTTACATACATAAGAAATAGCCTTTTATTACAAAACCATTGAAACTTCAGGGCTTATCTGTTACCTTAAATGACACCTTAAATAATTCACTAATATGACACACTGACTCTCAAGAGAATATAATTGTAATCATACTCATACCCACATTTTCAAATTACTGTTTAAATTTTTCATCATTTTGTGAATATTGTCCCATGAGGTTGCTTAATTTCAACTATTATCCATGTACATACTTGCAAAAATAGCAAGCTATTCACAGTTTTATATTAATTTCTTATTCATAGATTTCTGTTATTTACTTTTTGTCAATAACTATAGAATAATGGACTATTTAACACCTCTTTTATATATTTTTTTCTATTTATGAATTAAGTAATTGCAAAATATTCCTACAAATCAAGTTACTTTTCCAAAACATATTAACACTAGTGTATACAAATTTATTTCCAAAATAGTTTTAATAATTTTCTTGCAAACAACAATGCTCCAGAGTGTGTGTTTTATCATAACTTACCAGGATGGATTAATCTTTAGAAAAAAATATTTCCAAGTTTAATAGATTAAAATGATAAGTTATTCTTTTGAGTTGACTTACTACCCCTACTAGGTGCTGGCTTTGCTTACCCCTTATGTGTTTTACTAGTAACATAGTGAACATATTTAGCATCTGTAATTTCTCTTGATCTTTAGACAAAAAATATACAGATACAGATAAAAGAATATATGGCTTATGGACAGAAGACTCAATCAGAAAAATGAAATCCACTATATACCAAAATGTTTAAAGGACCATATAAGGGCAGCCCTGGTGGTGCTGAGATTTAGCACTGCCTGCAGCCCAGAGCTTGATCCTGGAGACCCGGGATCGAGTCCCACATTATGCTTCCTGCATGGAGCCTACTTCTCCCTCTGCCTGTGTCTCTGCCTCTCTCTCTCTCTGTCTCTATGAATAAATAAATAAAATATTTTTTAAAAAAAGACCATATAAAATCCATAGGCATAAAAATATAGTCTCGATTTGGCATTACTGAAAAAGGTAAGTGAAAACAGTGAGATTGAAGAGGCCCTCTGTGTAGATGGAACAGGTGACACCAACAAAAGATTTGACAATGTCTTTCCAGGATTTACACAAAAGCTTAGCTGGGACTCAACGTTTTGGCAGTTTTACATTGCCATTATCTAGAATGCCAGCTGATATATCCAATAAACCCACTATCCTTTTAGGTGATTTAAGGGGACAGATACAGGAAGCTGAGAGTCCCAGGGAAGCACTGTTCCCACCCTGGGACCCTATAAATACTCATAGCAGAGATGGTGGCCCTTGCTTCTGATTTGGCCATAGAGACAGAAAAGGCTAGAAAGAGCTGCTATTTTCAACTGGTGAAGAAGACAGGGATAATAGGAAGGCAGAAAAAAAAAAGAGAATCGGTACCACTAAATTTGATTTCATGTGACCTCACTGGCAACTAAACGCCAAAAAAAGCAGACGAATGAGGAAGTCAGATGGTTCAAACCCAAAATTCAAAGCATACCTCCTATTTCCTGAATAATTTGAATGAAAGTGTTACTTTGGCCTGATTTATTCCCATAATTGTCATATAGCCCCACCTCATTTGGCTCCACAGACATAATCACAGATATGAAGTCACTTTTTAACAGGGTAGGGAAGAGGGAAGCATCACTGTATTCTGTATGTCACAGAAATTCTCCTTACTGACAGTTCCCATTAGGAGACACTACAATACCGATTTAAATTAAACTTAGGTCAACTGGTTGCCTAGCAGTAGGATCTAACCTCAACATCAATCTGAATATAGATCTTAGTTGATATTTATTTCAAGCTTACACAACTGTGGCTTATTAGTTTATTTCAGGGGTCCTTCGGTGGCCTTTGTGTCTCTGTTGGGAAAGCATACAGAAATTATTCTGCAGGTCATCAGCTACATTTGTTCTTTCCCAAATATTAATGCTAAATGCTCTAGAAATCCTAACATGTTGGGGATTTTTTTTTTTATCCAGCATGATTATCAAATCAAAATCACCCTGATGGTTTAATTTTAATTAAGCCAAGTCACTCAAAGGAAACCATGCAAGTCTCTGAACCAGTGAAACTGAAGATGTTTAAAATTATGGAGAGGAGTATTCATTTCAATTAATCACAAACAAATCAAGAATTTTAACCCAAATCGAATTACTCTAAACTTGATATTTATACTAATTCTGCTACATATCATTCTGAATTATTTGCAAAACAAAAAAGGAAGAAAATAATGGGGGTGATTTGTGCTTATTATGGATTTTCCACATAAGTATAAATGACCAGTCAACTAATCATTGATTTTCCTTCCTTGTCCATGTTGCTTCAAAACAATTAACTCAACATAAAAACAGAGGAACCCACACTGCAGTCGTTCTAACTTACTAAATGTCATTAGAACCTCATTTATCAGAAGGAATAAAACATTCCTAAACCACTCCCCTTGGTAGATTTTGTCTTTGATATTTAAAAATATATATTTATTATAATTTTCAAAATGTGTGAGATCCATAAGAGCAGGGGTACTATCTTTCTTACTGTCTACTGGAATAAGGGCCTCATGTGTTTATTGGCTTGTGGTATGTGTGTGATAATTTGTTGAATTTTTTAAATGTTGCTGATACATGGGTACTCATCCTACTTTCAAATGCAACGATAACTCTGTTCAGAGTTCAGAAGCTTGGATTTTAGTTTATACTCCAAATTTCAAAACTACTTAAGACTCACCAATCCATATGTAATGAACATATTTTCTTGCAAGTTAGGTTAGAAAAGTTAGAGTTTCTTTTTTTTTTAATTTTATTTATTTATTTATGATAGTCACACAGAGAGAGAGAGAGAGGCAGAGACATAGGCAGAGGGAGAAGCAGGCTCCATGCACTGGGAGCCCGATGTGGGATTCTATCCCTGGTCTCCAGGATCGCGCCCTGGGCCAAAGGCAGGCGCCAAACCGCTGCACCACCCAGGGATCCCAAGGTAGAGTTCCAAATAAATTTTTGCAATCAATTTATTCACTAAGAATATTTTCCTAATTTTTAAAAATTCAAACTCAAGTTAAAGATGTGATGTATTGGAATTAAAGGAAAAAAGTCATTTGTGTGAATTCAATCCAAATATCTAGAGAAAAATCTGTGCACTGAAATCAATAAATACTTATTGTAAAAGATAATAAAATTTTCTTCTACAGCAGGCTTTATTTATTTTTTAATTTTATTTATTTGAGAGAGTGAGAGAGAGCACGAGTGGGGAGGATAGGGAGCAGGGAGCCTGACACGGGGCTCAATCCCAGGACTCTGGGATCATGACCTGAGCCAAAGGCAGACACTTAACCATTTGAGCCACCCAGACACCCCTACGGCAGGCTTTAGAAATAAGATCGAACTTAGACTTTCAGACAGATTCATAGTTGAAGCTCAACTCTTCAGCATATTCCAAGTTATCTATACTCTTGGAAACTCAGTTTCTTCATCTAAAAAATTAGTACGGTAATCGCCATTTCACATGGTTGCATGAGAATGAATTTAAATAATGCATATAAAACACTAGTAGAGTGTTTGTCAAATAGAAGCATTCCTACCATTGAATACTGTAGCTTAAAATACTCAGGGTACAATTATGCATGAATGCAGGTAACTATGTGAACTCTAAAGTTTCCTACAAGCCCTAGATTTCTAATTGTTTATTGAGAATTAAGATACAGGTGGTAGAGCAGTCAGTTTAGTGTCTGACTCTTGGTTTCGGCTTAGGTCCTGATCTCAGGGTCTTGAGATAGAGTCCCACATAGGGCCGTGCGGGGCGCAGAGTCTGCTTGTTCCCTCTCCCTCTGCCATTGTGTGCTTTCTCTCTCTCTCTCTTTCTCTCTCTAAAAATAAATAGATAGATAGATGATAGATAGATGATAGATAGATAGATAAATCTTTTTTGAAAAAAGAATCAAAGCTCAGCTGAACCACTTTATATAGACTTGATCGACTATCAATCACATTGATCCTACTGGCTTTGAACTGGCCCCTGAGGTTTCAGATTGGAAGTTAAAAGTCCATATCATAAACTATATTCTTTATATTAAGTGCTCCTTTGAATATATCTAAATACTATTGTAAATACAAAATACAATGTACCATTGCAGCATTAAATAATCATGGAAAATATAACGTAAAACATACATTTTTTAAAAAAAAACTTTAATTTCACTGGGAAAATTCAGGTTCTGACAATGCTTCTGGCACTCAGCCAAGATCATCAGAAAGCCATGATTTGGCTGGAACAAAGAAAGAAAGTATTATTAGCTATAAGGGATCAACACAAAAGATACTTTGCTTCGAGTTCCACAGGTGCGGAATTTGGGGATTAGTTACTGGCATTCTGTGGGGTGTCGTTAATTGTTTTAATAGTTTACAGAAGGAATGCTGGTGTGCACAGGTGTGTGTATGTCAGACACAGAAACGTTGGCAGCTATACTACTTCACCATGGAATAAATCTGTGATCACTTGTTGGTCTAGAGACAGACCAAGAAATGGGCCCTCCTACCCATTTCTTCATGCTTGTGCAATCGCCTAGAAAGATCATGACCATGTAGTGTATCATTAGGCCCAGTTTTCCTCCCTGTTAAACTGCAGGGTCCGATTCTCTGCAGCTACATGAGGATCAGGCTGCTGTAGTTTTTAAGGGATATTAAGTCAAGACAGCTGGGAATGCCAGCTCTGCCAGTCAAGCAGTGGTAAGGGTCAGAGTGTAGCCACCTGCCTATTCCCTCATCCCCTCATTCCCGTCATAGATTGTGACACTGATCTCTAAGCGAGTCTCAACTCGCTATGAAGGAATGTTTCCTGTTTCCTGAGCCAATGTGATTGTCACTGGGTAAAATTCAAGCTGTAATCACGACAAGAACCAGCAGAGCTATTACTAGGTGGGTTTTTCTCTTGATTTTTTTCTGTTGACCTTCCGAATCGTGTCAAGGGATGAGGTGATAGAGTAGGCCCTTGCACAAGACGAAGGGGAGGGCCGTGAAACGTAGAGGGTGCAGAAGCTAGCTGATTTCAGTGGTTCTCTTCTTGGAGAGGGTTGATATCTCCTGTCTACCTCTTGAGTGATTAATAATACAGTGGCTGATTCTTCTTCACCCAGAGGGTTATTGTCATCCTTGGTAGAGTTTGACATTTTACACTTTAAGTAAGCACACCCTTAGGCGAGGAGACACCAAGAGACAGATTTCCTTATTAAAAGAAGATGTCACCAAAAGAGCAAGTCAACAAATATGCCACTGCCAAGAAACAACCAACATACTAAAGGGAGCGAGAAAATAAAGTAGAAGGAAATGGGAGATTAAAGAGAGAGGGGGGCTAGGTGTCACCTGGAGCGCAATGTGGCTAGCAGACAGGGATGAGCTATTCTCAGTTCAGCATACTCAACTGACTTGCCACTATGAAGTATGAAACGGGGCTTGATATTTGTTGTATATGTATCATGTATATGTCAGTAGCCCTCAGTCAACTATGCTGTCATGGCCAGGTCAAAAAAAAAAAAAAAGATAGATAGATAGAGAAAACAGTTTGTAATGCCAGGTTGTACAGATTTAATTTGCAATTTTGGGGTGGTTAATAGAAACACAATGGCAGTGATCAGCTTATGCACATGGCACTGATAGCAGCCCACCAAGTAAAGTAGCTGAGAGATTTGAGGTGAAGCATCTCAGGAAGTGGGCATCAAGGGTAGCAAAGCAGGCTTCACAAGGATGACTCACATTGCCCTGCTGTGACAGTCCTTTCACTGAAAGGACTCCTCATGTGATGGTCTTAGACCAGGACCCCAGATCTCAGTAATAGATGAACTAAAATGTACAACCACACAGATTTTGTCCCTATATCTTCTGTATATGTCCATGTGCTATTGACTGAAGTGCTTTGCCTTCACTGAGCTTCCAGTCTTGTAAGAACTACATAAATTAAACAAGACAAAGAAAGAAAATATATTATATTAGACAGTGACTGGCACCAAAGAGATAAATAAAGCAAAGAAAGAAGCTAGGAAATGTTGGGAGTTATGGAAAAGAGACAGAAGGGAAACAAATTACGTGGAGAGAAAGAGACTTGATGTTGGAGACAGTAAGTTCTGCAACTCTTCAGAGTTTTAGCCCAAGAAAGGGAAAGGATTGGAGTAGTATTTGGAAAGTGGGGCCAAAGTGGGTTATTGGTGTGTTTTTGTTTTGTTCTGATTTTTTTAATATGGGGGAAATCACAGCATACTCTTGAAGAGGAAAGAGAGGGTGAGATCTGATGGACAGATGGAGGGGCTGGCCTCATGCAGGAACACAGGCAGCTCAGAGAAGCGAGATTTCATAGGCACGGGTGCTAGCAGGACTGTAGATAGGATAGTAACTGAGTGCGGAAGGTTTTTCACAGTGAAACGGAAACCAGAGCCATCAGTGGAGAGTGCGGACATGAGAAGGTATTCAAGACTGCAGGAGGGAGGAGGCTTGAAGAAACGGTCTCATATCTAAAAAGGAATGGACACAAAAGATACGATATGATTTCTGGATAGAAGTAGGGACTCATGTGAGGTTCATAATGGCAGTGATTTTAAATTGAAAGCAGCCAACACAGTTGTGTGTTCTCCTCTGGCCATTTCAGTTGCATGTGCACAGGCGCAGTATCAACTAAGGATTGAATTACAGTTCTGATTTTTCCAAAGAAATATAAGTGCAAGGAAATGGAGGGCTATTCAAAGGATTAGTTACAATGAACAGCCAGAGAGTTTCAGCTGGGTAAGAAGGTAAGTTTACAAGGATGAGGAGAGGACGTGAAAATATATCAGCATCAATGGACTCTATATCTTAACTGGGTTTTATCTTAACTGGGTTTTATGCTTACAAGACTTGAGGAATCCAAAGGGTGAGGGGAGGCTAGGAAGATAAAAAGTGGTGATCAAAAAATAGCGTACAGCCAATTGAGATTGTAGAAATCTTAAGAATTACTGATAATGACAAGGTCTAGGGCATGCCCATGGAAATGAGTGGCTTTAGGAAAGAATAAGATTATCAAAAGAGAGGAGGACACAAATGAAAAGCCAGGCTGTTAGAAGGGACATTCGCATAGATGTTGAAATCACCAAGGACGTATTCAGTGAGTGGCAATAACACAGGAGTATAAATCTTCAAGGACCGAGTATTTACCCAAAAGAATTCAAGCACAGACAAAATTGGTAATTGCACTAGGAACTTCAAAATGCAGGACATTTGGTGTCAAAAATCTAAATCCAATTGTTTTCTCTTTGAGGAAATCCATTTTCACACATGATACTATCATTTTGTCTGTATTAGGGGATGCAAACTATTCAGGCTTTTATGTCTCTAATAGAAAACTAGAAAAGAACTTTATTGTCCTGTAGGTGTTTTCTGAACCTATTAGTGTTGGTAGATCAGTTTTTCAAAATCCTCTATTGTATGTATTCCAAAGCCAGAAGATCACAAACCCATTCCCAGAAGTTCTTGAGACTGAGTTCAAAGCAGTGCTAAGTACAAGCCCCACATAAAAGTTCAAGTTAACTGTTTTATTTTAAAAACTACTATGTAGTGTTTATCCTTATATACACCAGTCAGAGCAAATAACAAGCAATATTCACTGCTAAACGAATAGTCCCCAAAGCTAACTGTATAGCTTATTACTTATTCATGTCACCATCCAATGCTGGGTGGCATCTTCTTAGTGGTTCTAAACCACCTTAGAGGGGTTTAGAACACCCCACAGGATCATTAGCCTCCAGCAAATGGAAGGGGGGAAAATCCAGGGAAAAAAACAAGTAAACATTGAGAAACTTGTAGAAGTTACAGCTCATGCATGGGAGTGTTAAGATTAATTCTACCCACATTCCACGGTCCTGTACTCAGACACATGATGCACACAGAACCTCAATGCAAGAGGAGGCAAAAAATGTGGTAGTGCTAACAAAGTAGACCAACATACATTTAATAGTTGGTTTTGTAGACAAGATACTAGTATATGATATTCAAGAAACAGCGTAAGAAATGGTTTGTATTAGTCACCCTTGAGCAAAGTGGAGGTTCCAGAAAAATAAGACATACCATGTTTATCCTGTGGCCTCTCATACCTCCTTTACAAAATCTACAAGAAGACAGAAATCTAAGCATTGACCCAGGGGAAATTTCTTCCTCCATAAGTTTTTGATAAGTCTTATCAAGCTTCAGTTTGCCTCTCTGCAAAATAGAAATAGTAACTGAGAATTTCATCCTCTCTCTCTCTCTCTCTCTGAGTGGTAATAATCCATTCGTGTTATAATATATAGAAGTCTCTAGAAAGTGGTACCAAACAAAACAAATTACTTACTTATTTCATAGATATTCCATAGAACCGTTGTGGGGGTTTGTTGTTGTTCTTTTTTCTTCTCTAGAAGTGTCTTCTCTGTAATTGTCTCTGAAGTTAGTAACCTCCCTTTGTTTATTAACTTACCTTTATCCAGGTTATTAAACATTACAAGTAATACTTCATTTCCATGGATCTGTAAGATTTGTTTTCATTCACAAAGTCTGTTCCCTAGGCAATCAATCTAAATCCCAGGGACTTTCAACACTCATAAGATAGATCCCTTTAACACCGATCTATGTATTGCATAGTTCAATCAGTAATACTTAATATTAAATAATGATAATAAATTAACTTCAAAATATTCACAATGTTATTTAATGAAACAACTGAACCTTCATAATAACTAGATTGATGGAATAAGACTTTTATGTGAAAATATAGGAAATGTGCTGATCATGGATTTAATTTAAGTAAAAATTTCTTTTAAACTGGAACTTAAACGAGACTTGGAAATAATTTCCACCTCATGCCAAGTTTTAAACCTGTCAATTGTCACAATAGTAGATACAAATGTAAAGCGCAAAATGATAGAATTTTGGACTCCTGATAATCTCTCTCTACTACTTATTCTCTCTTAAACATTTACTGCATAAAAACATTCATTTCTCATTTTCACTTCTACTCCCCTACCCTTCCTTTGAAGGCAAAAGGGTGACTCAGGTCCTAGGAAGCAATGAGTCCAGAGTCAATAGCAGAACCAGGGGCTGTGGAGGCAATAGGACAAAGATGATGGTGGTGGGATTAAGAGACATGGAGGCAGCCAGAGTGATTGAGAGATCAGTTGCCTCTAGGAGATCGATAAAATAAACATAGTGAGGATATGGGAGTCAGTTTTCACCGTGCAAAAAAGAAACTTCTACATATAGAAAGGAGGGAAGCTAGAATGACCTAGGAGGTATTGAATTGGACGATGGAGGGACTGATATAAATTCGATTTTTAAAATATATATATAGAAAGATATGGAAATACAGGTATGTATGTAGATGTGTATGTACATCTATATGTGTACATATACATACATATATCGCCTAGTGCTGTCTTCTGAGAGCAAAAGAAGCCATGACACTCCAGTAGCAATAAGCACACCTAGCACTAAGGTCTTGGTTTCTAAGTACCAGAACAACAGCTTCTTGGGGGAAATGTATGATTTAGGAGTGGGGGCAAGGAAAGTATAAGATGATCTTTGAATACCATGTTGTTCTGGAAATGAGGGCAGTACTTAAAGAATGATGGAGATGTAGCTTGAATGGACCCTGTCAATTCTAGGACAATTTGAGCATCGTGCAAATAATGTTAATGATAAGCAAAACAAAATGAAAAAATAAGAATCAAGAGTTCATGCAGGTAAACAAATAAGTAGGAAATAAGAATAGTAAGGTCTTCTTTATAGTAGAATGCCAACTAATGAAGAAAGAAGGATGAAAATAATGTCATAGAAATAGAAAATGCATCAGAGAGAAGATATCAATGTTTGCTAAAACCAGTAGGTAGATATTTAATGAAGAAAATGATTTTCACATACTGTCAGTATTTTCTCACAATGTAAAAGCAACAGCAAAGGCAAAAATGGTGACTTTTATGGTCACCACTATGGCAGCATAACTTTGATTAGGTGATCAAGTTTAATACCACCAGTGAAGGAGCAGATCCACATTATATGCATCTGGATGTGACCCACTGAGAGCAAACCATCAGTTCTATGGTGGTGATGCCCGCTACGCATGACGTGGGTCTGGTCATAAAGACTCAGCTGAGGGACATTCTACAGAATGAAATGCCTATAAATTTTATGATTTTCAAGGTCATGAAATATGCAGAAAGATTGAGGAACTAATTCAGATTGCAGGACCCTGAAGAAACATGACATCTGAATGCAAAAATGTTACTCTGGATTAAATCCTGGAGCAGATGGGAAAAGGAGCCTTTATTGGGACAGAATTGTATCAGTGCTGATTTCACTTGGAAGACTTAATTGTAGCCATATATGAAAGTGTCCTTTTTGGAGAGAAATACATATTAGAGTATCAGTCAATAGGTGCATGATGGAGCATGCATTTGTCTGTAAGTGGCTCTCAACTGGTTAAGAAAAAGGATAAAAATATTCAGTTACCGATTAATTGTCTCTCAGCTTCAAAGTCAACTTTTGTTGCCTACTTTGCAAAAGCAAATCTAGGCCTTGTCATTTTTCTCTCTGCCAGACAACAAGAAGCTGTATCAGTAAAGGGAGCTGGAGAGAGAATACAAAGGAAAGGGGTTTTGTTTCCTGGTTCCATTGCGCTCCCTTGGCAAGGGTCTTATGAAGCAGGTGGCTTCCCCAGTGCCTGGTTCCTAGCACATATCATTTCCTTAGCACCCAGTGCCTCCTGGCCTGGAAGGTCCCCTGGACTCAGCTCCTATAGCACACACAGCTTCTCTGGCACCTGGTGTCTGCAATGATGGCAGCCAAAAGTGCCCAGTAGCCGATAGCTTGCACCTGCAATCACCTCCAGGGAGAAACCTCCCTGTGAGCAGCTTTCCCTGGCATACTAGAGGGTGGGTTTCCAGCAAATTCTACCAGCACAGCACTACCACAGCTTCCTTGCCATTCAGTGGACCACAGCCATGCCCTCTTCTGTGAGGTCTGGATCTCAGCCCTAGAGAGACTCTTCCTTGGGCACTTTATCTCAGCTTTAAGGCTAGTGGCTTTTCCTCAATGTCCACGATAGCCAAACTGTGGAACGAGCTGAGATGTCCATCAACAGATGAATGGGTATAAAATATGCAAGATAGATAATAGATTAGATAGATAGATAGATAGATAGATAATAAATACATACATACATACATACATACATACATACATACATACATACGATGGACTATTACTCAGCCATCAGAAAGGATGAATACTTACCATCTACATTGACATGGATGGAACGGGAGGGTTTTAGGCTGAGCAAAATAAGTCAGTCAGAAAGACAATTATCATATGGTTTCACTCACATGTGGAATATAAGAAATAGCACAGAGGATCACAGGATAAGGGAGGGAAAACTGAATGGGAAGTCATCAGAAAGGGAGAAAAACCATGAGAGTCTCTTAACTCTAGGAAACAAACTGAGGTCTGCTGGAGGAGAGGCAGGTGGAGGGATAAGGGTCACTGGGTGATGGGCATTAAGGAGGGCATGTGATGTGATGAGCACTGAGTGTTGTATGCCACTGATAAATTATTGAACACTACATCTGAAACTAATCATGTACTATATGTTGGCTAATAGAATTTAAATATTTTTAAAAAGGCTAGTGGCTGCTCCTTTTGTCTGCTATTCCTATATTTTTTTACAGTGCTCTTTTTTTTACTAGACAATTTCTCATTCCTACGATCCCTAGTTATAGTTAGTAATTCTTTATATTAAACTTTTCCTCCTCAAATGACTATGTAGTTCTCTATCCTGAATGAATCTTGACATACCATATCTGGATATAGAGACCAGGAAGATGTTGCTGAAGCAAACATGCTATAATGTTAACAATCGAGAGAACTCTGTAAAGATAATATGGACCTTCTTTGGACTGTTGTTGCAACTTTTAAATAATCTCTTAATTTAACTCCTGGTGTTCTGAAATTTCACCATGCTGTGCCTTGTTGCTATTTGGATGATTTTTGGTATAAAATGAAGCAAAAGTTTCATTTCTGCCATGTTCATTCAATGGAAACTCATTTATAAAAATGAGCATTTTCCATAATATCTATTTTAATATTTATTCTAATCAGATAAATAACTTCTACGCATGAAAATAAAATCTTATTATATATATCTATACTGATAAAAAAAACAAGTGTTTACATTTTTTTTACATTTCTTAATGACCAGAACCCCAACTGTACTACCCTAAGCCTCCACTATCCTTCATAGAATTGGAGGATGAGGCCTTAGAGCAGAGCAAGCTTTTTACTACAAATGGTTCATAAGGTCAGAAGGAGCCCATATCCATGACATTTGGCTAGAACCCCAAATATGAGCTTCACAAAGACTCTTCTAGAAAATCCACTTTGATACAATATCTCTATCCCATCCCACAGCAGGTTAATTATGGACCTCTCGGTCAGGTTCCCAAACACCCTTCTTCCCAATCCCTTATTATTCTTGCTACCAGAGTGAGGGTTTCTTGAAGACAGCTATAGCTTTCATCTCTGAGCCTATACTGATGTCTCAGAAATACTAGGCACCAATTAAATGTTTGCTCAATTAACAGTTATTTTATACTGTTCAGTAAATAACTCCTGCAAGAATCCTAAGAAATTTAATGTGGATTTGCCTATGAAAAATAACTCTACCTATCTCACTCTTTATTATTACTTCCACTTGGAAACAAAAATTGGATCCTGAGGGACGTCATAATATTAATCATTTGAGAAACTAAAATTTGAAGCCATCTCAGATAGCCTGATTCAATTGTTTTCTGGTTCTATTTTTTTCTTGCAGCTAGAAGGCTTTGATCACTCCCTCCAACCTCTTAAAATGACTAGAATCTCATTCTAGTATTTAAAAGAGTAGAAACACAGAGCGGGCTATCTGTTCCATATGGATATTTTCATCAGCTGGATATGGCTATATTATTTAACTGATAGATTCCTGCAAATAGCAGCTCTGTTTCGCATGGGATGAATGCCTCTGGCCATGTCTATATTCCCTACATTGCTGACAAAGGTATTTTGCTCCACTTTATGGAGTATAAGTATCATATACTTAATAGCAGTTAGTGATGTCAGTGCTCTCTGGTATAGTAAATCTCAAGTGTGAGATAATCTTAGTTAATAATCAGCATAAAGCAGAGAGAGGTCATTTTTTTTAACTTTGCCATAAAGCCTGCGTTTACTATGATAGAGTTGGAAGGAGGCAATCCCATTAACCTTTGTATTGTATTGATAAAATTATATACCCTCCTGAATATCAAGGGTGGTGACGCTGCTGCTGGTCTTTACCTTTTAATGTTCTCCAATAACATCTCAGCTGGCCCAGCAGCATAGGACTTGGCCTCAGGTGACCTAGACTCGAGCCCGCCTTGTCATTCTTCTAGGAATGTGACCTTGGGCAAGTCTTAACCTCTTAAAGCTCAGATTTTTGCTTCTATGTTTTTCCCTCCTTCTAAGTGAAGTATATGAGGGTTTGCGTGTGGTTTACACATTTTTTACAATTATCCAGTGTGACTTCTATAGAAAGGAAAAAAGACGCATTTTAAGGCATTTCTTTAAAAAAAATTCCTTTTATATCATTTTGCATAAAAATAAAAGCATGTCTCTATGTGGGGAATTGGATATTCATAATCCTCCATTTCTTACTCGCCTCATAGAACTGGTATATGAACTGAATAAGAAAGAAAATATGAAAACACTTCAAAAATGGGAATTAATATTATCATCACTCTGCACACCCAAAACTGAAGGGCTTTCCTTGAACTTTTCAAGTCACTGCTCATGGACTTTATAGGGCAAAATGAGCGGTAAACTGGGGAGGGGGATAGAATTGCTCTCTTTTGCAACCCGTAGCCTAATTCGAGATGACGTGGAGTAATGGCAAAGAAGTTTTCCCAGGGCATAGAAAGAGATGAAAAGGAAGTGGCAGCTTGGATCCCCCAGCAAGGTACTCTGGAGATTGGGCCTTGCCATTTGGCGGTCACCTAGGAAACAAGAAGTGGCTGCCCCGTTGACTTATGCAAGGGTGCTGAAGGTTGGGTGGCTTCGGCCCTGCATTGGAGGACATGGGGCAGCTTCTCAGGCTGTTCTTCAGGCCCACCTCCCATCCAAATGGAAGAGAATGTTCACACGTTGCCGAGGATGTTAATGCAAGGCTATAGTTCAAAAACTTTAAAGGTTACAATGCCTACAGAAAAAAAAAAAAAAGTGGAAAGGAAAAATGAGGTCAATTAGCAGAAACCCTGCTACTTAAGTGGCATGCCTATAAATTGTCTCAAAGGTGGCCGCGCATTTGAAATGCTTTCGTGGTATAGGTTAATTCTTCCTCTATGTAATTAAAGAGAATGGTGACAATAGTGTTGTATCCTAGGTCACTTTCCCCACCATCAGAATTAATTAATTCAGAGAATTAATTAATTCGGGGGTCATTTTAACTATATGTAACCCATCTTTCAAGACTCATTTCAAACCCTGTCGTTTTAGCAAAGGCCTCGTTGAGTATTCCAGGTCTCAGTGAAAACCTGCTTCTTTTCTTATAATTCTTATGATCTGAAACACACAATTTAGCATTTATTCTAAACTGCCTCTTATTATTTCTCTCTCCCCAATTAGAGCATAAATTCTTGGAGGGCATGAATTCTGTTTTACACTTCTTTTATTATCCTACCATAGCCCTGAGCACAATTCTGAAAATAGTGCTTAATAAATACTTGTTGATTAATGAACACTTCCTGAATTGCCTCTAAGGCACCATTCACACTTTCTTTCACCTTAGGGTAAGGGCAATTTTTCTGCTTAGGGAAATATGCCAAGATCCTCTCTCTTTACCTTCTTTTGTTTTTGTTTTTGTTTTGTTTTTCCTTTTTAATATGTAAAAGTAGATCTTGCAGAGAAGAGGGGATCTGATAATGTGGCAACATTCGAGACTGCCAATTTCTTTCCTCCAAGAAAATTTTCTCTCTGGATTATTAGGCATGCAGGTAAATTGATAGAATTTTTATCAAGACACAGCAGTTTCTCCAATGAGCTACTCCATCCCAGCTGCACGCCCTGAGCACAGACCTGAGAGTCAGCCAGAGCACCCCCCTCGCCACCACAGGAGGTAGCTGGCTGTGTTCTCTACCACTGGCCCTTTCACAACAAGATATGGTGCTTCAGGCCTCCTGCCCCTCCATGCTCAAACTTTGTGACATACAGTGGAGGAAAAACAAAACAGAACTGTGTGCCTCCAGGGGCTGTCTCTGCAGGCTTTCCGCAGCACTGGAAAATTCCAGCTGAGTGACCCTCCCTGTTCTGCTAAGTGATCCCTGACTGCTCAGGTCCTACCCAAGGTTGGGACCTGAGATGGTTTACAGTTAAGATCTGGAAGTGGGGAACCCAGACCACCTGCCAATAGGGAAACCCAGGAATAAGTCATAAGGAGAGAACAGAAGGAGTAGTCCATGCAGCCTTCTTGTTGCTCTAGCGAGGAGACCCGGATACAGGAACATGGTCAACCAAAATAAAGAGGGCTACCATGGCAAGGGAGTCTTCTCTGGAACTGAAGCTCTTAATTCACTTCACTGAGAAGCTGACAGGCTAGGTATCAGACAACGTGAGGTTCACAAGGCTAGTTGGCTTGAATAAAGGGTGCTGAAGAGAAAACTGAAAAGGGAATTTCTGATTTTCTTATAAGGGACTGCTTCAAGGAACAAGAGCACTAAGAAGGAGAGGGTAGTTCCGTGGAATGGTGATTCTACAGAAGAGGAAGATAAGGGTGACCACACAGACACTCTGATAGACCTGAAGACTCTACACTGGGCTTCAGAGGAACTTCTTTTGAAGAATATCCTGTGGATGATGGGAAAGTAAATAAAAGGAGTTTCATCTCTCTTTAATGACTTTAGAAAGAGGAAGGAAAGAAAATGTCATGGATCAGAAGCAGGTCGAGTGGAGATTCAAAGCTTCCCTTCTCCATCAGAATTGCCCACGGAGGCAACAATGTCAACTGAATTAGCATCTTGGCCATCCTCACAAACACTTCCTCTAAATAATTGAGTTACTGGTCACTGGATGGGTGGAAGACTGGAGTCAGGCCTTGCAGGAATAGAAAAGCAAATGTGTCATTTGTGCCACCTTTTGGATACAGAAGCCAGTAATAAGCCCAGAGTTTCCAGGCTTGGAGGAAGGCAAGATGTCCCCACCAGCTACGCATTTTCTCCTCCTATCTAATATTGTAGCACTTTCCTCTCCCCTGAAGAAGAGAGACCACAGTTGTACTATGGTCTTCTTTGGTGCTGGAGTCTATAGCATCTCCAGGGATGATCACTACAAACATTCCAACTCCTCCTGGCTGCAGCTTTCACCAACGTAACAGAGAAGGCTTCCGTGCTTAGAAGCACGGGAGTTTCAGGGTTGTTCTCCCGAGTTCTGCCAAGAACTAAAAGCAAGATATGGTTACAGAGGTAGGAATGCCACTGGACAATCTGAACATAGCAATGAAGAGCCCCTGTAATCGTGTAGAATATCACTGCACAGGTAGCCCTGGGAGCTACTCAGGTTGAGATATGTTCTAGGGGCTCCCTTTTGAGCAAGAGGAACGCACCAGTAACATTTAAGATGAAGGTAAACACGGTGCTGATGAAGTTGGGTGAATTCAGTGTGGCATTGATTGATGACATCGCAGTATACAGCCAGACATGGGAAGAGTACGTGGAGCATGTAAAACAAGGATTTGGGTAGCTTTTACAAACAAGCCTGACAGTGGGGCCAAGGCATGTCAGCCTGGCATGCTGAGGTGACATATTTAGGACAAAAAAAGAGAAGAAGCAAACAGCCACCACTCTGTTTGATGGCGCCCTGCTCTCTTTCTCAATGGGCCATTTCACAAGGAGATGCTAGCCAAAGATTACTGGACATTGCTGACTAATTGCTAGAGATCTATGATTACTCAGTTCGAATGCCACTCTACTAACCCATCAAGACTGCCTGAACAAGTGACAGGGCATAAAATTTCAAGTAGCATTTCCTTAAGCTTCCAAGGTATTTTTTTGGAGTTCATGGAATCAAAACAGTACTTCAGGATAATGCTCTCTTGCTTACAAGAGTGTGGCATCCCAACCCCTCCCAGCTGCTAAGCTAACTGTCTGCTGTACAAATTTCAGTTTCCAACAAGGGGTTAGGTCTAGAAGGATGACCGTACACTCCAGACAAGTGTCCTGTTTCCAGAACCCCATGACAGAGCCCATGTGCTTTCTCCTCACTGTCTTACTGCTGGGCTATGTTTTATAAAAAGTCTAACTTTAGAGCCAGAATGGGGTCAGCCACCCAGCCGCCCAGAAATCATCTCCAGTTCAAATGAAATTAGCCGGTTCCATAGAGATTCTTCTGGCATAGTTGGTACTGCAAGTCTCTGCCCTCCTGGGGGGGAAGGATGACCTTACATCTTCTCATTATTCTTTCCTACCCTTAAGGTATTTCTTGTCAGCTATTATCATATAAGCCCTGTGTTGTTAGTCACCCTCATTGCGCACATCTTATGGCCCCAACTGCATTCAACAGTCCTTGAGGGCAAGGCCTGCTTCTTCCACTTCTTGGAACCTGCTATAACATGCCACCCGGTGTCATGTATGTAGTTAGCATCAATAAGGGTTTATTCATTAATGGAGCCATGGACAACTGTGTCCGGTCCTTCTGTGCAGCATTTGTCTATATATAATCTACCTTGGTGGGTCAGGTAGTTTTACAAGTCGCTGCGACTGCCAGGATTTCTCAGTCATATGAAAGGCAGGATAACGTACTAGTGAGGAGCATTCATGGGCTTTAGAGAAGATGCACTTGAATTTAGATTGCATTTTTGCCACTTCCCAGATATATGCTGTCTGAACCTCAATCTCCTTATCTGTAAAATGTAGATAGTGCAAGTTGTCTCATGATTATCCAATCATAGGGATGAAGTGAAATAACAAGAGTGAGGGTGCTTGGCACACAGCAGACACTCAACAAAGGGTGCTTAGTATCCCATGGCTTTGTCTTACTCCCTTTTACTCTTAAACACTTTGTTCCAATTCTATTCAGTTTAGTGGACTCATGTTTCATCCTTTCCCAAAACACAGAATGATGATGTCCACAGTGGTGCAACTGCAATGTTACAGGGCCAGGTCCTCCCTTTGTGTGAAAGGCAAATGAGATCTGTTACGCAGACTGGTGTGGGGCAAAGGTGGTGTAAACAGGATACAAGTGGTGATTTGTGAATGGTTATGACACCTTGCCTCAGGCAAATCCTCCAAGCTGAATTTACAGGCTTTTTGCTCAATGGGAAAAATACACTACAGGTGACAAGTCAATTAAAACTCAACCATCTCCAAGAAAACAGCTTCATGGCACATACAAGGCAAAAAAGAATAAAAATAAAAATGGGAAGCGTAAAGGTTCATTTTGACCTCACTCAAAGTGCTCAGCATACAATCTAGAAGTTCAACCTACAGCCTCAGTTCATGGGCTATTATTTCTGCCTGAAGTTACTCTTTATCCACTTCGTAATTATGAAAAATGTGTAAGGCAATATCTTTCTTTTTAGTGAGAAGGTTAGACTCTATCAAGACCTTGAGGTTGATGTGCACCAATTTCTAAGATTTAAAAAGTTTTTAAGGCTCAAATATGGGCAGAATGTGTTTTAATTTCCCCCTCTCTGATGCTCAGATTACCTGGAATCAAAGAAACATGTACCTAATTCTCTAATGAACTCTCAGACCCATGTAGTCCATCCCCCGGTCTATTGGTGAGCCCTCAGGCTAACTGCCCAAGAAAGATACCCAAGGAATGATGTCAGTTCCTGGATAAGAAGGAAAGAGCAATGGACCATGAGGCAGAGAGCTGGTTTAGGTTTCCTGGGACAGCCCTAAGTATCCACAGTCGTTTGGAGCTCCATCGGCTTTCTCTGTAAGTAGGAGTTAGGCTGAGATGCTCTCTGAGATCCCATGAGCTCCAAAACTCTATGGCCTAATAGCAGCCTTCATGTCACATCCCAACAACCTTACAAAACATCTTCCTGTCTAACTTCATTCACAGCCTTCATGGGCACCTTCTTCCCCAGGCTCTCCTGAGAATCAAAGTGGGAAGGAAGTAGGCCTCCGTGTCATAGGAAAAGGACATTCCTTTTTATATGAAAACACTGAGTTGAAGAGATATGTGCACCCCCATACTCACTGTGGTGTTATTTACAATAGCCAAGGGAGGTATGCGACCTAAGTGGCCATCAATTAGATGAATGGGTAAAGAGACATGGTATATCTACAAATGGAATATTATTCAGCCATAAAAAAGAATGAAAGCTTGCTGTTTGTGACAACACGGATGGACCTAGACAGTATCATTTTATGTGCAACAATCAAACAAGGAAATATAAATACCAGGATTTCACTTATACATAGAATCTAAAAAACAAATGAACAAAACAAAATGGAAGCAGACTCAGTATGGAGGATAAACTGACACCTGCCAGAGGGGAGAGGAGTGAGGGAATGGGCAAAATAGGTGAAAGGTATAAAAAGGTACAACCTTCCAGTTATGCAATAAATAAGTCACAAGGGCGTAAAGTACCTCATACCACATAGTAAATAGTATCATAATAACTTTGTAGGGTGACAGATGGCAACTAGACTTGTTGTGCCCATCATTTTGTAATGTGTATAAGTGTTGAATATCTATTGTATACCTGAAACTGATATGATATTGTGTCCATTATACTTCATTAAAAGAAAAAAAGGCATTCTTTTTCAGGGTATTTCCCATAACTCTTACCTATAAGCTGACAGCAAGAAGTAATCTGAACTATATAAAGCTGTGTCTTGCAGCACCGCTGATCAATAGGACAGAGAACAGTGTGCTCCAGTGTTGGTAGAGTTCCTGATGAAACCAAAACCATGCACTGGGCTCCTGCACTTCAAATTATGTCTGCTGGGGATTATGGTAGGGGTTATATGCATCTCGAGGAAGAGAGATGCCCTCAAACTGCCTCCCAAAATGACAGGTGAGGGTATTTCATGTAAAGATACAGAGAGAGAACTCTTAGAAACCAAGACCTTGCCATCCTACCCAAAGGAATCACAACAGGAAGCTGGGATGCTTTTAGGAGGCAAGCAGGTGCATGCTTGGGCACCCCGAGGTCTTAGCTCTAAGGTGGCTCTTCTCTCTGTCCATTCACCCTGTTCTTTATGCTTACTCATGTTTGCTGCCTCGCACATTGAGTTTAAACCTGTTTTCCATTTCTCCAGGTCTAATTCTCTCTTGGATCTCTCGATACATACATTCACCTCCTGGCCCCACCAACTAACTACCTTTTCCTTCTGGTTTTCCAAGTGCAAATGCTTGTAAAGAGAAATTTTATGAGAATGCCACATATTTGTGAAAGCCAGGTCACACAGGAAACACATGGCTGCCCAAACTGTAAACACACAGCCCAGAATCCAGTGCCCCTCTCCTGGACCAATGTAATTGGGACAAATTTTAAAAATAGTTCCTGCCCATCCAAATGACTGTATGGAGTAGTCTTCCTGGAGTTGGAATCTAGACAGTCACTATTGCCCAGGACTTTACAGAATCAACTTCTTTAATAGGTAGCTCCAAGAGTCCAGAACCAAGGATATGTCCTTACTTTTTAAATCTTTTCCTTTAAAAAATAAATAAATAAAAATCTGGGCCGACAAACAATTTGACTCATTTCCTGGGTGCCCTCTGTGTGTGGTCCAGCAGATACAAGACCTGTTTACTGTTGGCCTCCAAACTCATTTAGTTTGTTTTCTCTCTTTTATTATCTGAAAATGGGCCTTGATGATCTACCTCAAAGATTACTTTGAAGGACACCTAACAAAATATTAAAAAGCAACTTAGTAAGTGCAGCTACATGTTAGTATAGTAACATTTACTTATTAATACTACAAATTATAGGAATAATAATCTTATGCTTCGTTTTTTTATTTTTTTTTATGCCCAAGGAGGCTTAGTTGAGAAACTGACACCTACTTTGTGAGAAATGTGATCTTTTTACACCGCACCAGGGTTTTCATAAATCCTCAGCTACAACTCTATAATTTGTTTTACACCATCAACTCCCACATCATTCCTATATTATTATAAAATCCAAACAGCTACACTATAAATTTTAAGATACGGACTTTGAAGCCCTCAACTTTCTAGTCATGATGGCTTCAACCTTTTAAGAAACCAATTGGAACTGGTGGGGAAGAAAGAGGAAAACAGAAGAGAATTCACCGCCGCCCCCCTTCTTTTTTATTCTTTTTCTTTGAAAAGGAAAAGGCCATCTCTGCAGAACATCTGTATGAGAGGAATAGGGAGAAATAAAGACTGTGGGGAAATCTGTGACTTAATCAATTATTTTAAGTCCTATTCTAAGTGTTAAAATTTAAAGTCCATATAGTTTTATAGGCTGTTTCCAGGAAATTTAAAAATTTCCCAACCGGACCCAGGAAAATCTCAAGAGACTTGCTGCCAAAATATTCTGAAGCAGTAAAAACCTTCAGACTCATTTGGATTGAAGATGCCATTTGGGTAGAAGAGTCTTTTCCACCTCTGAGAATCCAGGAAGGCTGTCTGGGGATGCCCACCAAATGCCCTTCAGCATGTCTTCATGGAGAGGCAGCCCAGAAATCCTGATTTCCACATTGGAGTCACATCAAGGTCTGCCTCGGCATTCGTTTTATTTTGTCTTGTTTTAATTTGAAGCACTTACAGAAAATCCTGATAAATTCAAGTGAAATCTAAAACATCTTATGACTTCTTTTGAGGAGAAAAAAAAAAATTATCTAGATAACATCAGCTATTTTGCCTCTTAAAAACGCCAAAAATCCAAAGCAAGGTGTGAGGCCTGTATGATCTACCTAATTTTCCAAACCATCTCTGCTCACCATTTACCAAATTATCCCATAACTTAACTCATGTTCAGAATTATCTCATTAAGAAATTTCCATGTCCTCAGAAATCTAAGAAAGACGTAATTAGGCTTGCTGTCCTCTTTATATCAAGGACACCTTTTATTACCATGTTATGAGTGTGAGTTTATAAGCTCTCCAGAGATTTGACTTCTTCGTGTCTGAATGGCCAGCTGCCTGTAACATAGGCAGCTTGTCCAATGCAGAAAATAGTCAGCTTTTCCACTCAATTTCCCTCATGTTTTTTTCTTATTTAAAAAAAATCCAGTTTTATTGAGTACTAAGAAATAATTGACAGATATCTCTGTATAAATGTAAGGTGTACAAGAGGGTTTGATTTACATATATTGTAAAATGATTATCACAATAGGTTGAGCCAACATCCATCCTCTTACATAGATACAAAATTTTTTTTTAGATTTTTATTTATTATTCATGAGAGATACAGAGAGAGAGAGAGAAGCAAAGACACAGGCAAAGGGAGAAGCAGGCTCCATGCAGGGAGCCCGACGTGGGCCTCGATCCCAGGACTCCAGGATCACGCCCTGGGCCGAAGGCAGGCGCTAAACCTCTGAGCCACCCAGAGATCCCACATAGGTACAAATACAAAGAAAAAAGAAGAAAAGAAGGAAAAAATGTTTCTCCTCGGGATGAGAACTCTTAGGATTTACTCTTCTAACAACTTCCCACGTACCATACAGCCTTGTTGGCTGTGGTTATCATGCTATACATTCCATCCCTAGTACTTACTTATGTTACAACGAAGTTCACACCTTTTGATCACCTTCCTCCCATTCTCCTCACCTGCCTGCTCTGGTAACCACAAGGCTGATCTCTTTTTCTGTGAGTTTGGTTTGTTTGTTTGTCTGTTTGCTTTTAGATTCTACATACAATTGAGACTACAGAGTATTTCTCTTTCTCTGACTCATTTCACTTAGCATAATGTCTTTGAGGTCCATCCATGTTGTCACCAATGGTAGGATTTTTCTCATTATTTATGGCCAAGTAATATTCTATTGCACATATATATATTATACAACTCTTTCAGAGTTAGGGGTTTTGTGGTTTTGCTTCCTTTGGATATAGTCCCAGAAGCAGAATTGCTGGGCCATTAATTTTTTGAAGACCCTGTATAAAGTTTTCCATAGAGGCTGCTCCACTGTACATGCCCCCTAACAAGAGCTCCTTTTTCTCCATGTCAATGCCAGCATTTGTTATCTCTTATCTTTTGGATGGTGGCCATTGTAAAAATGAGGTGATATCTCATTGTGGTTTTGGTTTGCATTTCCTTGATGATGAGTGACACTGAGCATATTTTCATGTATCTGTTGGATTTTTGTATATCTTCTTTAGAGAAATGTTCAGGTCTTTTCCCATTTTTTTAATTAGGTTATTTGTTTTGTTGTTGTGGTTGTGTTTTGTTGTTGTTTTTTTTTACTGTTGAGTTCTATGAGTTTTTGATGTATTTTAGATATTAACCCCTTATCAGATATAAAGTTTGTAAATATTATTCCCCATTCTGTAGGTTATTTTTCAGTTTGTTGATGGTTTCTTTTGCTGTGCAGAAGCTTTTTGATTTAGCCCCACTTGTTTATTTCTTATTTTGTTCCTCATGCTTTGGGTATCATATCCAAAATAACATTGCCAAAAGAAATTGAAGAAGACCTAAATAAATGGATAGATCTCCTGCGCTCATTGCTAAGTTGATAACAAATTCCAAAGTGACTTACAGATTCAGTCAATCCCTATCAAAATTCCAACAGCTTTTTATAGAAATGGAAAAGCCAATCTTCAAGTTTATACAGAATTGCAAAGGGCTTTGAATAAAACAATATGTAAAAAGAAAAGCAAAAGTTGGAGGACACATGTTTCCTGATTTCAAAAAAAGTAGCAGGGGTGGAGAGATGGGTGATTTTTTTTTTTTTAAGATGGGTGATTGTGAGTTATTTTTTAATGGTTTTGGAATTTCTGTTCGATATGATGAAAGGTTTTTGGAGATAGTCATGATGGTTGCACAACAGTGGAATGTAAGTAATACCACTGAAATGTCCACTTAAAAAAGGGTTACAATGGCAAATCTTATGTTGTATATATTTAGCACAAAAAAAAGTGAAAGGAAAATTTTAATGCTGCCACAAAGCAAATTAACCAAGAAACCCAATGCCTCAGTATAATTAGATTTTTTTGAATGAGTCTTCAAAAGTTATCAATCTCTGTTTACTCTAACCTTGTTTTATACAAAACGTCGAAAAGGTCACTTTTTACAAATTTTTATATTATGTCAAAATTCCTCCTAACACTGTTCTAGGATTTCAGTCCAGATTGAGGTTAAATGACCTCCTGGCAGTGTCTACTCAACTTTCAGCCGGTTTTTGTTTCCTCAATTATTTGTGTGCTATTTTGATGTATGTCACCCACCAACTCGTCCCCACTCATTTAATAAAGCTAAATAAAAGCATGACCACCTATCCATTCTTTTTGACATTTCTGCTCCTGTCCTTCCTCTTTTTCCAGCCACCATAAAGGAAGCAGAAAGAGCAAAATGAGTTCGAAGTAAGTTCCCTTGTCACTGGGACCCCATGTGATTAACTGTTCGGCAATCATAGTGTTTCCTGTTTTATATCAGGCCTCCATGTCTCCACTTCAGCAAGAATTGCAAGCTGTTAGATTGTGCTTTAATTTGCTAGTAATTTAAATACATAAATACTCACTACCTTCACGCAGAGAAACACTGCTTCCTGTACAGCATGTGTAAGCACAAAAATATCTAACTACTATGGAAATGTTACACAATACTTAAGTACAACATAACAAGGACACTGACGTACTTTGATTTTTATTATATGATACATTTGTAAAATACATAAAATAGAAAATATCAGAGAGTATTGAAAATTAAAACCATCAAAATCTCACTAGCCAGAAGGCATCAAAGCTGATATTTTTGGTATATTTATTTATAATTCTCTTCTGTACATGCTATACATAAATAATTTGGGTCATCTCATTATAAAAATCAAATATTAGTTACACAAAATTCGGAAAATTTAAAATTAAATGATAAAATTATTTTTATCATCATTTAGATGTAATAATTTTTACATTTTTGCTATATATGCTTCCAGATTTTTTCCGTCTGTTAATAACTATTTCTGATTCTAGAAGACATAAATGCTAATTACCTAAACTTGGAAAATATAATAACTTGTTAAGAAAACCTACCACTGGGATATATCCTCCACAAAGTATAGATACAGTTATAGCATCAGATATATTATTTTAAAGTGATTCTACACACATCACTCAGCAATAGAATATGACTATTTTCTCATGTCATCAGATATTCTGCTAAAGCATATGTTTTAATACTTACATAAAATTCGATCTGTATCTATTATAATTTATTCTGTTTTATGTTTAATTGTCTTGTCTTCAGTTCAAATTATGAGGGACCATTTTTTTTTGCACTCTTACCAAAACACAGAAATTATTATTGTAGTTTTAAATCTTCCCTAACTTCATAGGTAAAAATAATGTTGTTTTTAATTTTTAATTTACTCTGGTTTGATCATCAGTGATAGTAAACTTTTTTAAATACCTATATTGACTGTTTTTGTTCTTTTGTGGATTGCTGGCTCATTTATTTTTGCTTATTTTTATTATTGATTTATAGCTTTTCCTCTATGAAGTTACAAAAACTTTCTATTTCATAAAGATTATACAGATTTTACAAACTAGTCCTTTTAATTTTAATTGTATAGGCATTTTTTATAGGAAGGAGTTTTTTTATATAAAATTAAATCCATCATTTTTCCACTTAGTTCTCTTTTGTAGCTATTCTCAGGGAAGCCACCCCTGCTTTTCAGTTATTTAAGTTTTCACCTGTATTTTTTAAAATAATTTTTGTTTTCTTATTCAACTCTTGATAAATCTGTAATTCAATGTGGTATATTAGTTGATGTAGGCAACTGAGTTTCCTAGTTTTTCCAATTACTTAACACAATCAAGTTATTGAAATGTCCACACTGATTTGAATGCTAGCTTTGCCATATACGAAATGTTATATACGTATAACTTGGTCTGAACTTTCTTTTCTATTCCATTGATAGGTTTATCAGCATTACATTATTGGAATTATTGTAACTTTATAAACACCCTGCTGCTTCTCAGTTCAAGTGGACTCTTTGTTTTTTCTCCAAAAATATTTTTGCCAATGTTATGATGATTAAGTTTCAACCAACTTTAAAGTCATTTTACACTAGTAGGAGAGTATCCTAGTGTAATTGAAAAAATTCCCCCAAGAATATTACAAAACTTTTAGCTAGTTTTATGGTCTTGAACAAGATACTTTCAAAGCTCAACTTTCCACATGATGGTCTTTAAGGACCTCCCTTCTGTGATATTCTTTAGATCTAAACAAAAAGGGATTTTTACCAGTTTCCAGAAAACAACTCTAACACCAACCAGAAAAGCAGCCTAGTTAATTATATGCTTATGATTTTACACATGAACAAACAAGGATGCTTCTGACTTTGATTTATACCTATGTGTGGTTAAGACTGAACAGATGAGTAAGTAGTGGTTCTCTTAAGATCCTCAGCTGTAATTTCTAGGTTTTGATAAAAGAATGAAATGTTGTGTCCTTCAAGAGTGATGGCATACGAGTTGGTGGCTATGAGTTGTCTGAAATGTGAAGTTTTACTTCAGGGTCCTCTTGGCATTTTCATGTAAGTCTATCCTTTCCTTAAGAATTGCACACCATCTATTCTTGGCAAAAAACTGGGGTCCAGAAAACATTGCTTTAAATAAGTTAATCTGATAAGAAATCCTCAAAAATAGAAAAAACAAAAAACAAGAAAACATTGCCATTATCCTGTACAGGAAGTTTTCCTGTCAACTGCTTGTGAGTTCTTTACATTGTTATGCTTTTAGGTTTCCTTTTCAAAAAGGGCAATTTTTTTGCAATCAGATTCAGTAAATGGAAAATCTGTTTAAGCTGCTAAATTTGAGTCTACCCTCTTTTCTCCCAATCTTATTATAGGCAATT
Source organism: Canis lupus dingo (assembly GCF_003254725.2). NCBI lineage: Eukaryota > Metazoa > Chordata > Mammalia > Carnivora > Canidae > Canis > Canis lupus. The sequence goes on along the minus strand of NC_064280.1, from coordinate 19,509,936 downwards.
AAGGTTTTGTTAGTTGACTTCTCAAAGGTGAGTTTATAGCTCTACAAATAGTTGATTTCTGAAAAATCAATTGCATTAACAAATTTTCCAAAATGAATGATAGGGTTTATAATACAAGGCATTAGAGAGAAATAACTCATTTTCCTTTAGAATCTATTACCCACTGTGTGTCTGTCACCTCAATCTCCCCCTTCTCTCTCCCTTGATAAAGACAAAAAAGCGTTTAGTTCCTTGAGATCTTTACATTTTGCCTATATGTAAGGGAAAAGAGCCTCTCCTTCAGGGTCTACTAGAATCTACAGTTTTGACCCATTTGTTCATGTATCCAATCATAAAATATTTACTAAACATCTATATTACACTAGATATTATGCTAAATATTGAATTGTAACTTTTGTGATAATCTTTGATTTGGGATACTACAATATGCTAAATGGGGTCTACACTCGGGGTCTACACTCAGGGTCTAAGGAGAAAGCAGAGACACAAAAATACATATTAATATACCCACGCTGATCATTTATCATTGTCACCCTTTATCACTTGACCTTCTCTTATTTGTCTAACTTTCAAAAAGTGAAAATATATTAACTGTTGGATGCAGCAAGTACATTTTCTACTGTGGTGTTTACCTGTTAGAGGCTACATTTTCAATGCATTGTTGTATCTCCTGACCTGTTCACCAACCTCCAGCCTCACAAAACATGTCTGACTCAGTATATAAGACATCATATGGGGACACCAGGGTGGCTCAGTGGTTGAGCATCTGCCTTCAGCTCAGGTCGTGATCCCAGGGTCCTGGGACCAAGGCCCATATCAGGCTTCCCACAGGGACCCTGCTTCTCCCTCTGCCTATGTCTCTGCCTCTCTCTCTTTCTCTCTCTCTGTGACTCTCATGAATAAATAAATAAAATCTCTTTTTAAAAAAGATGTCATATCAAAAATACCAGTTGATAATTATTATTTTTCCATGACTTATGCTAATAGATATGTTAAAAGGCATTCTTCATAAAGGAAGAAAAAGATACCAGATGAGACCTTCGATATCCAAAAGGAAAGAACTATTGTGAAAATGGGAAATAGGCGTTCCACATAAAAGATTTTTTAAAATGTTCTGATAACTTTAAAATTTCCATTAAAGGTCAGTGACTACATAAGGCAGCATATTCTTGGGTCTGTACCATATGTAGAAGTGAAGTGAATGACTAAAATAATACCAAGGATGAGAGGGTGAGAGGGAGAAATGGAAGTACACTGTAGGAAGGGCTATATATTTGTGACAAAGAGGAGATTAAACAAATAGAAAACAAATAGAAAAATGCTATGTTTAAGTACATCAGTATGAAAAATTACAACTGATGATATTAACTGTAAATTATCTGGGTCTGCATCCACATCCCCTCCCCATCCCCATCTCCCTCCTACCAACCATAGGGTCTCTTAAAAGAGCTAGGACATGGAAATGCAGAGGTCCATCTTCTAGCTCCTTCTACTCACATCTTCCAGTCACCCCTTTGCAAATCAACTTTGACTCATCCCTTTCCTTCTGCTCTTGGAGACTATCCTCAGGGATTCTGTCCAACAAATATGGTGGGAGACCTAAGACCATCAGATGTGAAGATAAATGGCTGCAATTTCAGGGATGCTTATAATAGAGGAATCACTAATGTGACATGGCCAGGAGCTTGGCATATTTTTGGATATTTTCCAAAGGATTATATGCAGGTAATTCATGAATACACAAAAAAAGACCTAGGCTTCTCATTAAATAATGATTTCAATAGAGATCCCTCCAAATAATACATACAAATGAACCAAAAGCATATGAAAACATGCTTAACATAATTAGTAATCCAGGAAATGCACATCAAAATCAGAGATACTACTTCATATCCACAAGTATGGCCATAATAATAATAAAAAGACAGATATGTACAAATGTTGGTAAAGATATGGAGAAGTTGTAGCCCTCATGCTCTGATGTTGGGAATGCAAATGTGCAATGATTGGCAGGGGGGATATTGACAGTTTCTCAAAAGTTATGGAGTTACCATGCAATAGGCAATTCCACTCCTAGATGTATGCCCAAGAGAAATGAAAATGCATATCTACCCAGAAGCATGTACATAAATGTTCATAGTACTTTCATTCATAGTTGCCAAAAAGTAGAAACAACCTAAATGTCCATTAACTGATGAATGTACAAGTAAAATGTGCTATAACCATACAATGGAATATTATTGTCATAAAAAAGAATAAAATACCGACACATGCTAACACTGGATGAAGCTTGAAAACATCATGTTAAGTGAAAGAAGCCAGTCACAAAGGGCTATGAATTGTAGGAATCCTTTTACATGAAATGTCTAGAAGAGGCAAGTCCATTGAAACAGAATTTGGTTTAGCACTTACCAGGGACTTTGTGGGAAAAAGAATGGGAGATGTCTTCTAATGAACACAGGATTGCTCTTTGGGTGATAAAAACACACTAGATTAAGATAGCAGTCACATTTGCACAAACTTTTTAATTTATTAAAAGGCCATTGAATTGCATAACCTAAAAAGGTGAATTTATTGTATGTGAATTGTATCTCAACAAAGCTTTATAAAAAATAAAGAAACATGCTGAAAATATAGATTTTATAGTCATAGAATGGAAGATAACTAATTTCCATATAGTTAACCAAATTGATGACAAGATGAAGTCTGTAAAAGAAGGAATAGAATAAAAATTCTGTAGCCAAAAAGTAAAATTTAATGAAAACTAATACCTCCTAGATGGGTGAAACAATATTTAAGCACAGCAAAAGAAAGAATTAGTGAGATTGAAAATATCCAGATAAACACAAAAAGAAAAAAAAAACAATAGAAATTTCAGAATTAAGGAAAATAGAAATCTGGAATATGGTACAAAATTCAAATAAATAATATTTAATTGGAACCCCAGATAAAAAAGAAAAGGGGAAAAGGGAAAGAAGTGATATAAGGAGAGATACTGACCAAAAAGTGTTATACTGGCAAAAAGCACTAAACATTATATTGAAGAATTTCTACAAATCCCAAGCAAGATAAAGACAAAGAAAACCACATTTCAGTAAATCAGAATGAAATTTCTAAAAGAAAAAGCAAAGAAAAAATTTAAAAGCATCCAGAAAAATAAAGACATTTTACCTTCAAAGGAGCAATAGGATTCAAAGTTGAATTTATTAATGAATTATGGCAGTCAGAAAAAAATAGATTGGTATCTATAAAGTGCTAGATAAACAGCAGCCAGATTTCCAGATAGCCAAGGTAATGGATGTGGCATAAATCTGAATCTCTTACTGTATCTCCCAAAAGAAAATTAATTATAATAATAAAAAATAGAACTGCAAAATCCCATGAAATTAGTATAATTACAGCACATAGAAAATTTGAACTTCAAGGTTCTTGTAACTAGGAAAACCCACACCAAATCCAATGAGCTCTGAAACTGCTGCTACAAGCCTTCCCTAAGAGCAAGTGCAGCTCAAAACAAAACAAAACACCAAAAACACTACAGAAGAGAGAAGAATGGAAATGTCATCAGACCTGAGATTAGTGTAAATCAAACTTTATAAAGAGAAAACCCTTCCTAGGTGTGAAAACAAGAGAAAATTATACTCCTAGATAAGCTTATTAACTATAGGGAAAGGACTCAAGAAGTTGACATGAGACAATGTTGAAATAATAACACTTTGGATAAGAAGAAGGTAAAAACAAAAGAGGGAAGCCTGCAAAGTGTTCCTGGTCAAGGGAAAAAGCAAGAGTAGGAAATGAAAGATCTTACAGGACAGAAGAAATCAAGCAAATTAACACCAAAGACCACATCATCCTTCCCAATGAAACAAAGCTCCATAAAACAAAGGCTATCCATGAAGAACAGTATTTCACTACAATAATGGAAGAGGATACTAGGAATTGTATAAAACAACCCAAAGCTACTGGCTGTCTCCACAGAAACCTAAGAAATAGCTTTCATCTATTGAAAATTACTATTAAAAAAAACATAAAAGAATAATTCATCTAATGAAAATCTCTACACCTCTAAAGACAAAACGACAACAAGGTAATCAAATAGGAAACAGAATCCTCCAAACTGAGTTAACATATCATAAGCAAGTATTGGGAATATAAGGGAAATTCACATTGCATGAGAAATTTTAAAACTTAGAATGGGAACTAGAAGGCATCATGCTAAGTGAAATAAGTCAATCAGAGAAAGGCAACCATCATAAGGTTTTACTCATATATAGAATATAAGAAAAAGTGCAAGGGACCATAATGGAAGAGAGAGGAACTGAGTGGGGAAAAATTAGAGAGGAAGATAAATCATAAGAGACTCCTAACTCTAGGAAACAAAGGGTTGCAGAATGGGGAGGTCGGTGGGGGGATGGGGTAACTGGATGATGGGCACTGAGGGGGACACGTGATGGGTTGAGCACTGGGTGTTACACTATATGTTGGCAAATTGAATTTAAATAAACTTTTTTTAAAAAAAACTTAGGACATGGAAACGCAAAAAGGCCAGAGATGAAAGTGAACTGAGCTGAGAGAAAAATACAGAAGAAAATCATTTCAGGAAAAACACTAAGTGAAAACTTAATTGAGGCAGAAGGGACTAACCTGAAAACCTATTAAGGAACATTAAAGGCAAAAATGGAAATGAGGAAAATGAAAATATTTGGAAAGATTTAGGGAGAATGTGAGTAAAAGAGAAGGGAGACAAAGAAGACAAAATTGCATAAAATTGGAGACCCAGAAAAAGGTTATTTTAGAAAAGAAATGAAAATTAGTATTTAGGGGCACCTGGGTGGCTCATTGGTTGGATGTCTGCCTTTGGCTCAGGTCATGATCCTGACGTCCTGGGATTGAGTCCCACATCGGGTTCCCTGCTAGGCATGGAGCCTGCTCTCCTTCTCACTCTGCCCCTCCCCCCTCATTCTCTGCCAAATAAATAAATAAATAAATAAATAAATATCTAATCCAAGAAAGCTTTCCATAGATAAAAGAGGATTTAAATCTTTGTAAAGCAAAGGGCCTATGAGATACGAGGGAGTCACCACAATGATCAGCTCTGAGACTGATCCTGGGGAAACTATGAGACTTTAAAGATAAAGAAAATGTCCTCAAGATTTTCAGGCCAAAAAATAAATAAATAAACAAACAAATAAATAAATAAATAAAATAAGAGAATTAGACTGTAATTAAACTTTGGTAAAATAATATACAAAGTAGATAAATATGGAACAGTATTTTCAAAACACTCAACTAAACAAAGTTAAAATCAAAGATTGTATACCCACTCATACTGTCCTCTGAGTAAAAAAATTAGTTTTAAACATGCAGGAACTCAAGGAACTCTAAGCCCATTATCCCTTCTTGAAGAATCTAGAAAATAAACTGCACCCAGCCCAAGAGATGACTAGGGAACCTCAGGAAAAAAAAAAAATGGCTGATGAGATTTGAATGTAATAAAGTGCAGACATGAGATTAAAACAAAATTGAGAATGAGGATGGAAAAATAATAAGCCATATCTTACATGGTATATGCTTTATCTTTTGTATTTAATGTTCTGACAAATTTGAAATTAGGCAACTCATAAATCAATGAAATAAGAACAGTAAATAGATTACAAGTACAAAGATACCTAATAGAACAGAAATACAACTTTCCTATATACCAATAAATGTATAAAGAATTTTTAAACTATCATATAGAGAAAGGAACATGACAAACATAACATAATACACGTAATAATTATAACATAAAATAATATAGCATAAATGAAATAAACTTAAGAGACTTATTAAAAGAAGATTTTTAATTTTGCTGATAAAACTGAATTATTATATATATATACATATATATATATATGATATGCCCCAAGCAGATTGATTCTGAAAGGCTCAAATTAAAGAGATGGGCAAAGGTATACTAAGCTAATAGAAATAACAGAAAAACAAGTATAGCATTACTGATATCAAAGCAAAATTCAATACAAAATCATTAAACCATAACAAGGAATGACACTTTTTTAATAATAAAAGGCAATATTCACAATGTAGGTAGAAGAATTATGAATATTTACAGCAAATAACAGCATGTTGTTTTGTTTCATTACATGCAACAAAATTGTAGATGGAAGAAAACTCAGAAATAAGACAATAAGAAGCTTTAACACACTTTAACACACTACTCTCAGCACAAGACAAATTAAATAGATAAAAATTAACATCTAAAGATATAGCCAATAAGCAGACCACATGGATATAAGTAACTATACATAATATATAAAATAATAAATATATATTAGAAATGAAGAATCACTTTCTTTTAAAGTGAACATTCACAAACACTGCTCATATATGAGGTCGCAAAGAAACAGTAAGTTTCATAATTTAGAAATATCATGATCAACAATATTTGATCACAATGCAGCAGAACTGGAAATTAAGAGAACCCCTTAAGATGCCTTCCTAACTCTTAATTTAAAAACTTTTATTAAGTAACTCCTGGATGAAAGTGAAAATGCAGGGATCCCTGGGTGGCGCAGCGGTTTGGCGCCTGCCTTTGGCCCAGGGCACGATCCTGGAGACCCGGGATCGAATCCCACGTCGGGCTCCCTGCATGGAGCCTGCTTCTCCCTCTGCCTGTGTTTCTGCCTCTCTCTGTGTGTGTATGACTATCATAAATTAAAAAAAAAAATGCATGCTGCAGATAGAATCTGTGGGATCTGTGTTAAGCAGAGCTGAAAAAAGTCTATAACTTTAAATATATTTATCAATATAAATGAAAGAACAAAACAATAAACTAAATTCTCAGCTCAAAAGTTAGAAAAAGGATATTAAAATGAACCAAACACACACACACACACATAGAAGGAAAAAATAAAAAAAGTGTAATTAATAAGTTAAATACTAGAAAATTTTAATTTGTAATTAAAATCAAAATCCTCAATGTCCTTTCGACAGATGAATGGATAAAGAAGCTGTGGTCTATGTATACAATGGAATATTCCTCAGCCATTAGAAACTACAAATACTCACCACTTGCTTCAACGGGGATGGAACTGGACGGTATTATGCTGAGTGAAATAAGTCAAATAGAGAAGGACAAACATTATATGGTGTCATTTATTTGGGGAATATAAAAATAGTGAAAGGGAATGAAGGGGAAAGGGGGGAAATTAGTGGGAAATATCAGAGAGGGTGACAGAACATGAGAGACTCCTAATTCTGGGAATTAACTAGGGGTGGTGGAAAGGGAGGTGGGCGGGGGGTGGGGCTGACTGGGTGATGGGCACTGAGGTGGGCACTTGACGGGATGAGCACTGGGTGTTATGCTATATGTTGGCAAATTGAACTCCAATGAAAAGAAATTTTTAAAAATAAAAATTAAATAAATAAATAAATAAACAAACAAACAAAATCCTGAGTTTTTAACACTTAACAAAATTAGACAAATCACCTCATTTTATCAAAAAAAGAATAAAAAGACAATACACAACAGAAGAAATGAAGTGAGGAAAATACCATAGAAACAGGACAAAAATAAAAGGAAATATAAGAAAAATTTATAAATCTGCAATCATACTTGGAGGTTGCAATACACTTCTTTTAGTAACTGGTTTAAAATGCTGACCAAAAATGACTAGAGGAGTAAACTATTTGAAAACACAATTAACAAACTTAACCAAATTGACATTAATAGAATCCTGCATCCAACATCTGCAAGAAACACATTGTTTTCTAGTGTAAACTAAACATTTACAAAAATTGACCATATGCTGAGCTATAAAGCAAGTCTCAAAAATTCCAAAGTACTGAAATCATACTGTTCTCTGGCAACAGCGGAATTAAACTAGAAATAAAAACAAAAAATAACTGAAAAATCCCCAAATGTTTGTAAATTAGGCAATCTATTCCTATTTAACTCAAGGGCCAAAATAGAAATCCTAAAGCAAATTAAAAAAATATTTTGAACTGAATTAAAACAAACCATAAAAAATCAAATTTTATGGAATGAAGTTAGGGTGAAGCTGAGGAAGAAATTTAGTAAGTTTTTAAAAACATACAGAAGGGGAAAATGCCTGATAAGGATCATTTTCAGGGAGCTAGGATAAAAAAGAGAAAACTAAACAAAAATCTATTTAAAGAAAAAAAGGAACACAAGTCACTGAAAGAGGAAGAAAAGGTATATTTGAGGAAAATCAGGATCAAATTTAATGTAAAAAAAACTAATAAAATTCATAAACGTTTAGCAAGATTGATCAAGGAAAACAAAAGGCAGGAAAGAAAAGTGGACGTACTATAGGTTCTTATAGGCTTTACAGACATTTGAAAATAATGAAAGAATATTAGGAATAATTCTATGCCAATAAATTTGGGAATTCAGCCAAGATAGGTAAAATGCTTAAAAAATGTGACTTTGTACTCAAAAAGAGAACTTCCGGCCCATATGGCTTGCTGGTGAATTCTTCCAAGCACTAAAGAGAAATGTGATATTACGTTAATTACATATTAAAAACAATAGGTTCCTGAGGGGGGGGGGGGGGGACAAACCATACATACCAACTTATTCTATGGCTTTTTGCTACCAAAACTGGACAAAAACCTTATAAGAAAAAATTTCAATTATAGGATAGGCCAGTAGCTTCTATAAAAGCAAATGTAAAATACCCTGTGAAAAATTTAAGTCAAATCCAAAAATATAGAAAAGGAAAATGCATCTTGACCAAATTTAATTTATTTTGGGCCTGTAATACGAACTAAACATCTGAAAAAGAATCAATACAATTCATCGCATTATCAGAATAAAGGAGACAAATCATATGATTTTCTCAGTGGTTGGAGAAATGCATTTAATAAAACATAAAACCTACGCATAATTTAAAAAAAAAACTTTTGGCACCCTAGAAATAGCAGAAAATGTCCATATCTGATAACACTATGCACAAAAAAGCCAACAGCAAATAACTACACAACAATGAAATGTTAAAAGCACTTCAAGACAAGGAAGCCCACCATTTCTATTCATCATCATACTGGAGGCTTTTGCCAATAAAGTAAGAAACAAATAAAGATTAGAAAAGGAAAGAAAAATAAAACTATCACTATCTGAAGACAAGGTTTTTACTTATGTCAAAATCCTTTAAAATCTCCATAAAAATTACTAGAATTTATAAATAATTTAGCATGTTTTCCAGCTATAAGGTAAATATACAAATATTAGTTTTATTTCTATATCCTAGAAATAAACTTAAAGATATGTGAGATCTCCACATCATAAAATATGAACCATTGTTGAAGGAAATGAAAAGAGATCTGAATTAATGGTAGGATATGCCATAATCAGGGATAGAAAAATCCAATACGATCAAGAAGTCAGCTCTCCCAAATTTACTTAGGGAATCTACGCAGTCCAAATAAAATTCCTAGCTGATGACGTGTGTCAGTGCATTTGTGAAAACGGTAATACGTAAACTGAGAAGCTGATTTTAAAATGTGTATTAAGGCGTGCCTGGGTGGCTCAGTCTGTTAAGTTTCCAACTCTTGATCTCGGCTCACTTCTTATTCTCACAATCATGAGTTCAAGCTCTGCATTGGGCTCCATGTGGGTCATGGAGCCTACTTTAAAAAAAAAAAAAACTGTATTAAAATGTAAAGAGTAGATAAAGACAATAATCATGAAGAAGAAAAAAATTGGAGAACTTACACCATAACAAAGCTGCCATGAATAAGACAGAGTGGTATTGGTGCAAAGAAAGACAAACAGGCCCGCAATTGAATATAAGAGGGAAACCAAAAAGATACTCAAATATGTACAGTCACTTAGGACAAATGTCTCATTGCTATTCAGTAAAAATGGACAATACTTTCAATAAATAGTGTTCACTGAATCAGATATTCATTCTATAGGTCTTTTTCCCTACCTCATATTATGCGTAGCAACAATCGATTTTAGGTGGCTTGTAGATCTGAATACAAACATCTTCAGGATTGGGAGTAAGCAAAGATTTCTTAATCAGGACAAATTTTTTTTAAAAGATCTTATTTATTTATTCATGAGAGACACATAGAGAGAGAGGCAGAGACATAGGCAGAGGGAGAAGCAGGCTCCCTCTGGGGAGCTGGATGCAGGACTCCATCCCGGGACTGCCCTGAGCCAAAGGCAGATGCTCAACCACTGAGCCACCCAGGGGCCCCCCCAAATTAGTTTTTTAAGTAATCTCTATACTCATTGTGGAGCTTGAACTCACAAATTTGAGAATAAGAGTCATATGCTCTATCGACTGAGCCAGCCAGGCACCCCAGGACAACAATTATTAACAATAAAATAACCGTTGATAGATTGAGCTTCATTAAAATTCAGTATTTCTGTTTTCCAAAAGACACCAAGAAAGATGTGAAAAGGACACACATCCTGGAAGATTTCTGAATGCACGTCTTTCGTAAAGGACTAGTATCTACAATATATCTTTAAATGCTGGTAATCAACACGGAAAAGGGAATCAACTCAAAAGAAAATAGGCTACCGACTTGAAGAGATACTTCACAAAAGAAGGATATCAAAGGGCTAATAAGTATGTAAAGTGATGCTTGCCATCATTAATCACCAGAAAAATGCAAATTAAAGCCACAGTGACGTTCTACTGCATACCCACTAGAAGGACTGCAATCTTACAAAATGGCAGGACGAAGTGGTAGCCAGGATGTAGATTATCTAGAAGTCTTAAATACTTCTGATGATATGTATAAATTCATAGATTGTTCAGAAATGTATTTATTAAAGCAGAATATATGCATTCCCTATGACCAAGCAATTGAACTTTTAAGCATAGCACTCTACGGAAAGATTTTCATACCCGCTTCCAGAGACCCCATGTAAGAATGTTCAGGGCCCTGTTAATCACCTCAAACTAAAAACAACCCCAAACTTTCATTAGCAGTGATAAGTAATGATGCATTACGGCATATTCATAAAATGGAATAGTATAAAACTGTAAAAAAAAAATCAACTACTGCCATGTGCCATGGCGTGAGTGAATCTCACAAATAAAAGATTGAGTTAAAGAAGCCAGACAAAAAAGGAGACATACTTTGTGATTTCTTTGGTCTACATTGCAAAACCATCAAATCTAACCTATTGTGGTAGAAGTCAAAACTTCGCTGTCACTGAGGAAGGCGTATGTAATGACTGAAGGGACACAGGGGGTGGGTTCTCCGAAACGCTCTAATTCTTGAACTGAGTAGTTATATTAGTATGTTCACCTTGTAAAAATGTGTAGAGCTCTATACTTTGGATTTATGTAAAAAATATAAATACTTAACTGCATATATTTCCAATATCAATGATCATTTATGTATGTGTATATATTAATCTATATGCGTGTATGCTACGTACATACAAACTTTCCCAAATTAAAAAAAAAAAAAAAATCTCCTAAACCAAATAATAGGTAGAGCGCCCTTCTAGGAGGTATTTGTGCTTTATATGGTAAAATTAATAATGCACAAGATTGTCAGATACAATCTAGCTGTGACCTATGACATAGTTAAACAATCTTACTACTCTTTTCCAATGATGTTTTTAGCAGTCGAACAACCTTAAGGACGCGGGCCCAGCAGCCACTGCCAACACAGGAAAATGAAGTGAAAACTATTACCATCCCCAGCTACACAGCAGAAGAAGAAATCATTAACGCCAGGATTTCAAACTCTGTAGTAATATTAGGTTGACGGGAGAGGGCTCTGGGTTGTAAGATTTTTGTAGCCTCTGATCACTCTGGTAGGCAGGCACCTCTTTCGGCCCCAGAATAAGGCCAGCTTTGCCCTGAAGCTATAGCAACCTGCCAGGCCCGACAAGCCTGAACTTCAAACAGAGCTCAGGCCCATCATTTCTGCAAAAAGGTCCTATTAGAATGACCTTACAGAAATAGTCACCACCAGAGTTAAGTTTTGATCAAGCGTATTAGGAAATAGAACCTTATCTTACAGAGATTATAAACAACAGAAACTCTCCCTAGAGGAAAAAACCAGAACTTTTAACATTTAGTCGTGGCTCTCAAAAAGTAAAAAAAGAAGAAGAAATTATCATCTCCATTTTTGTGTCCGTACTCAGAATACTCTTTCAGGATTTCTGTAGCATGTACCTCAATAGCAAGTAGTTCCAGAAAAATCCTCATTTGGCTTACTAAACCATCTTTCTGTTCTAACTTACATTGTGACTCACATTTTCTATACATTGGAGATTCACATTTTCTTTTGGTAAACTGTTTCCTTAGGAGGAAAAAAAATCATAAGCAAGTGTTTATTTTTGTATTCAGTAATTATTTGCCTTATATTTATATACAGTAGGTTTCTCAGTGTTTCATAACACAGCGTCTTGAAACAATGTCTACTTTCTCCTACACTTTTAATCCTTAGGAACCACTTACACAATTGATTACGACATTAATCATTCTCCACTTTTTATGATCACCTGAGGTTGGAAAAAAGTAATTTACCCAACATTGGGAGAAATGAGCCACAGCAATTTGCACAATGCTGTAGGTTTCTGTTATGTTTTTGAAATTGAAGGAAAAAGCGTGTTTTGTCTTTTAAGATTTTCATTTCCACCACGAGAAGGTGGAAACCTAATTTCTGGTACGATCTTCATGACTCTGCTGTCTTCTCTGTACAGTGATGGACTTAACAAGTGAAGAACCATGACCCGGAATATTATGAACACACAGAACACTGACTAACGCTCAAAGAAATCTGTTTAAGTCTTTTAAAGTGGCGAAATTATTTTTGAATTAATCCACTGATGACCTGACAAGAGTCTCTTTCCCCAGAAACCTATCTCAGCAGCAGCCAAAGAAATTCTTTTCTATATTCTACAGAAAAGAGCCGGTCACCTCTCTAGGTGTGCTGAAGACAGTGCACTCCCCCATCCCCCGGAATCCTAGTAAGACAGTTCCTTTCTTCTTCTTCTTCTTCTTTTTTTTTTTTTTTTAAAGATTTTATTTACTCATGAGGGACACAGATATAGGCAGAAACAGGCTCCCTGCGAGGAGCCCAATGCAGGACTCAATCCCAGGATCCTGGCATCATACCCTGAGCCAAAGGCAGACGCTCAACCACTGAGCCACCCTGGTGCCCCAGAAGTCAATTCCCTACAGAAGAGCTTGGGTGTTGCTCCAAATGAAACTCATCCTCAAGGTTACACCTGTTATTTGTGGTCTATCTTCTACCACCTGAAATTCCTAGACAGGTATTGAAACCTTTCTACATACAACTGTATTTAATGGCTCTAATAGCCATTTAAGTGTTTGCTGAAGAAGGTCAGAGGGACCTTGAGCGTTTGTACCTAGTAAGATAACAAAAGACCTATAAGATGGTTAGTGAAAAATCGAATGAAATAGAGAAATCTTAGTCTGATAGGCGAAGGTTCCGGCTCAGTGTTCTCTGTGAATTAATTTCTTTTATCGGGAATGGTTTTACGAGCATTTTACTTCCATGCATACCAATTCCAGAGAAGTGGTTATACCAGACTGGAAGGCATTACAATCAGCCAACTCAGAGCCATTTATTTATTGAAAAGTTTATCTCTGTATTAAATTCTCACTGAAGAGGGTTTCATTAGACCCACAAGACCAGTATAAACAGGGAGCTGCAGTTATTTGGAAAACGAATCGGGATCTAACTTCTTGGTCTGTTTTTTTGTTCCCATTGCTCATACACCAGGGCTGCCAACTGCACCAAGAGAGAAGCATGTATTCAAGTTGGAATTTTTTTTTTTTTATTCCTGCATTTGAGCAGGCCACAATTTATATCACTCAGGTCTCCTTAAATTAGTCCAAGAGGATTTCATTTTACAGGCCTGCTTGACTGGGATCCTTTTGGCACGATGGGTTCAGCTTTGTATACAACTGAGATTCATATTTTATGTGTGTGTAAAAACCCCAGCCATGAATCTAACAGCTCAGAGCTTCACCTTCATTCTTTACAGCTCAGTTCAGAGCCCGGCACATTTCCATAGACTGAGTCTCAAGGCAGCTCCTGGCAGAGCTGAGAGGACAAAAGCTAAAAATAGATTAAGAAACTCAGGGACATAAGAAGAAGGAAAAAAAAAAAAAGGAACTCATTCAGTTCTTCTTTACAGTGCACGGCCCAAATTAATATGATGTGGACATAATGCTTCCCCTTCACACATTTAAATTGAAATAGCACTTTTGGCCGGACATTGTTTTCTGCTTTTAAGTTAAAAAAAGCTGTAGAATTGTCAGAGGCTTCTCAATTCCTATCCCACTCGTGGACCTCTTTGGCTAGGCTGCGAGGTTGCAGTCTACTCTCTCCACTCCTTTTCCCCAGATACCCTCCAGCTCCTGGTGGTATCTCTTTTTATGGTCTTGCTTTTCTCCCACTTCACTCCGAAACAGCTGCCACAGAGCTAGGAAATCTTGCTTTGTTACTCTTCTAATAATTTCATGGGCAGTTCTCAGAAACCTGTGCCAATGTGTATCCACTGATACCCATGAGAATATAATGGTGCTCAGTGCTGAGTAGAAAGAGTGTAGGTGAAGGGCGCTGAGTGAATGCATGTATTTCCAGGGTCTGGAAGAGAGAACGACGTTCAGAGGAGTGAAAAGATCCATAGGAGTTTTGTTTGAATTTCTGTTGTCATCTCTAATCATTTGTTTATTTGAACTAAAGCTGACTGCCTTCTGGGCACTTCTTGGCACTATTAATGTCTCTAATGAGGTGTAAAGCCCACAGGTCTATAGAATTGTCAATATTGTAGCAAACTGAGAGTTGTGATCCCAATACCATAGCTCTCTTAAAATAACAGAAATCTTGTCTCAAAGACCGTGAATCATGAATTTTCTAGTGAATTCTTTCATTAGTATAGAACTATTTAGTTTCCACCAACATGTAAATATGTGAAAGCATCATAAAATCATGATAGATAGGAACTCTGTCCCCTAGTAATAATTACAAAAATCCATTAGGTCTCCAGCACCCATAATGTGCCTGAAAACCCAGTGAATAAAGAACAAGATACCTTCTCAATCTTCAAGGAGCTTTCTATCTAGAAACACAAAAAATTAGATGCATGGAAATAAGAATAACATCAAACAGAAGTTAAAAATAGAGCTACCCTACGACCCAGCAATTGCACTACTTACTGGGTATTTACCCCAAAGGTACAGATGTAGTGAAACCCCAGGACACCTGCACTCCAATGTTAATAGCAATAATGTCCACAGTAGCCAAACTGTGGAAGGAGCCATGATGTCCTTCGACAGATGAATGAATAAAGAAGATGTGGTCTATATATACAATGGAATATTACTCAGCCATCAGAAAGGATGAACACCTACATAGGATATATAAAACTGGAGGGTATTGTGTGGAGCGAAATAAGTCAATTGGAGAAAGACAATCATCATCCTGTCTAACCCATATGTGGAATATAAAAAATAGTGAAAAGGATTATAAGGGAAAGGGGGAAACTGAGTGGGGAAAAATTAGAAAGGGAGACAAATCATGAGAGACTCTTAACTCTGGGAAGCAAACTAAGGGTCACTGAAGGGGAGGTGGGTGGGAGGTTTGGGGTAACTAGGTGACAGGCATTAAGGAGCACATGTGATGTGATGAGTACTGGGTATTATACTATGTGTGGGCAAGTTGAATTTACATTAAAAAAGAATATCAAGCAATAGGATATATTGCTAATTGAGAAAATGATTAAAAATAGACAAAATGTGAGATTATAGAGAAAAATCAATACGTATTGAAATCATTTGTGAAGACACTATAAAGTGAATAGGATTTGAGTTGACATTAAGGAAAAAGAAAAAAAAATGTATTAAGAAAAAGATGAAGACATGAACAGACATTTCTCCAAAGAAGACATACAAATGGCCAACAGACACATGAAAATACGCTCAATGTCACTTGGCATCAGGGAAATGCAAATCAAAACCACAATGAGATGCCACCTCACACAGGTCAGAATGGCTAAAATGAACCACTCAGGAAACAATAGATGTTAGTGAGGATCAGAGAGAGGGGATCCCTCTTACACTGTGAGCAGGGATGCAAGCTGGTGCAGCTGCTCTGGGAAACAGTATGGAGGTTCCTCAAAAAGTCAAAAAAGCAATATCTACCCTACAACTCAGCAATTATTCTACTAGGTATTTACCCAAAGGATACTAACATAGTGATTCAAAAGAGCACCTGCACCCCAATGTTCATAGCAACAATGTCCACAGTAGCCACACCATGGAAAGAGCCCAGATGTCCAAACAGATGAGTGGATGAAGAAGATGTGGTATCAATACAAGGGAATACTACTCAGCCACCCCAAAGAATGAAATCTTGCCATTTGCAATGATGTGGATGGAACTAGAGGGTATTATGCTAAGCGAAATAAGCCAGAGAAAGACAAATACTGTATGATTTTATTCATATGTGGAAATTAAGAAACAAAGCAGATGAACATCAGGGAAGGGAAGGAAAAAATATGAAAATAGAGAGGGAGGCAAACCATAAGAGACACTGAACTCTAGGAAACAAACTGAGGGTCGCTGGAAAGAAGAGGGTTAGGGGGAGGGGGTAACTGGATGGTGGGCATTAAGGAGGGCACGTTATGGGATGAGCAGTGGGTGTTATATGCAACTGATGAGTCATTAAATTCTACCCCTGCAACTAATAATATGCTATATGTTAACTAAGTCAAATTTAAATTAAGATTTTTTTTAAAAGATGGAGAAAATATTTTCTTAGAAGAATAAGGGGAGAGTGATAGCTCCCAGGAAGAATAAGGCTCAAAAGGCGGAGGAGTATATTCTAGGAATGGTAACCTGTGGTATACTAAGATGAGTATTTGGTCTTTTTCCCCAGTTCCTGGCACAGAGCTCCTAAAACCCTTGGGGTGCCCTGAGCGATAGGAGTGTCTTTTGTTATTCAGAGGGAGCCCCTTTCAAGCATACACCAGTTAATACTATGGGGTCTCTAGATAGCCTTAGAGTGGGACTGACCACCAGGAAGAGCCAATCCTTAGAAGGTTGGAAGTTCGGGCCAACCCGCCTCTGGAAAGGGAAAGGGGAGGTGGTAGGCTGATAAGACCTGCAAAGACCCCTGAACAAGGAGATTTAATGAACTTCTGTGTTGGTGAACACAGCCACCTGCCCAGAGGGTGGTGCACTCCAATTCCTTGGGGACAGAAGCTCCTGCCCTTGGGACCTTTTGAAACCTTGTTCTATGTACCTGTTCATCTGGTGGCGTATCTATGCCTCTATCATATTCATTATAATAAAATAGTGAACTCTAGTAAATATTTCCCTGAGCTCTGTGAGCCACTCTAACAAAGGATCAAGCCTGAGGAAGGGATCATGGGACCTTCTGGTTCCTTCTGGTTTATAGCCAATCAGTCAGAAGCATGAGTGGACTTGCAGTCGGCATCTATAGTAGGTCAGTCTTTGGGGGCTGAGCCTTTGACCCATGGGATCCAACGCTATCTCCAGGCTGTGTCAATACCAAGTTCCATTTGCAGGGCCGTGTTCACTAAGTGTTGGATAATTGCTTGGTGATTGGAAAACATTCTGGTGACCACAATACTGGTCTCCAATTATCCATATTGGTGTTTATATGTCACATGGTGAGTGTCCCTACCTGTGAGCCACCAGCCTGAACACGCAGGAGATCTGGGATATGTATCATGAAGCGGCACTGGTATAATTACAGTAAGGTGTTTTGTCTTGTTTTTTTTTTTTTTTTTTTTCTCAGCAAAATGACATGTCTGAGCACCAATCCTCCCCCTCTCTCCTGCCTTTATTCTGTCTTTTTTCTCTTCTTCCTTTCCTTCATCTCCTTTTCACATCCCCTCTTTCCTTCCTTCATTATATTATTTCCATCCTGGTGACATTCAACACTTCTATCAAAATGTGTGAGGATGAAAGGAAGACGCAGTAAAATGATATATTCATTTAAATAAATAAAATCAGCTATGGTAACAGGGACTCCTGCTTTCAGTCATTGAACACAATAAGGATTGACCTCTTTTTATTATCGCAGTGCTGTGCAGACTGAGGAAGGAGTGGGGGGGGGCACTTAGAGACCCAGACTCCATCCGTGTATCCAATGGCTATGCCATCCCATAAGACCTCAGTGTCTTCCCTCTGGAAGGGGCATTCATCACCTCCATCTTCATGGCATTGACCAGAACTCCTTCTTATGGCAAAGGAGGCTGTCAGAGGTAGTATGACCATGTAGAAGAAGTGATGCACAGCTAGCTAGTTTCTCCCACAGCTACTAAGAGCTGAGATTTCACATGTTTACAAGAAAAAATTAGTGCAGCTGTTCACCCTGAGAGAAAGCACATGGTCTGAGGGAGTGGCATTATATTTTACTCAACCAAATACCTGGAGAACATAACTCCACAAAGAAGATCCAAATAGGTAAGTGTGTCCTCTGCCCACCAAGTGCTGAACAGGTATGTTTGATCCAAGGATCCTGAGTACCAATGAATGGTAGCTGTTGAATTAGGTACTCTGCGGAGTGGCTCCAGAGACCTGAGAACCCCAACACGGACAACCACCTGTGTGAGGTCAGGACGTCAAGAGACCCACCAGGTGTGTCTTCCATGTCACAGCCCATTCCTCACTCTGCTACCTTCCAAGCACCTCTCTACCAGTGAGAGCACTGTGATGGGCTTGTGTCAAAGGGAAGAAGGTGGGGGAGACTGTTCACCTCACGTCGAAGCAGCTACAGCAGGAATGGAACCTGAGATGGGCAAAGAAGTGGTAGGAACTGCTGACCAGCTAGCATGAAAGAGAGTAAGAGACACACTCAGCTGTGGTGCCCACCAGAGTCACAGAGCACCAGTGCATCTACAGTGACCCTTGCCAGTGTACCATGATGAGAGTGACGGGAAGACGGCCCAGGGCACCAATAGCATTGCACTGGCACTCCAAACAACCCTCTTTCAGCCATGAGACCCCTTCAGCTTCAGAGAAGCCCCCACCCCCCAGGACTCCAGGGCTTGGAGGAAGGCACGTCCCAGAGAGGCAGGAAGAGTGACGGCTTCAGAGAATGAAGTCAGGCAGGGCCCACGGAGAACCAGAGCATCCACAGCATCAAAGCACAAGGCAGCGTGACATAATGAAAGATCAGGTTCAAGTTGAGTCCTTGCTCTGAGTGTCTTGCTGGGGGAATGAGGGCATCTACCTTTCTTAGACGGAAGGCTTAAATCAGATAATGCACAGAAGGGTTCAAGGTAGCGCTTGACACAGCAAGTGCTCAGGATATGCCAGTGAATCATAACAGTTGTTATAGTAGAAGTAGGAGTAGTGGTGGGGGGAGCGGGTGTGGTTAACCCATCAGATTGACCCTGGGGAGCTCCAGAACCAATTGGACATTTGGGGGGAAATAGACCCTTGGTTAAGAAGAGTGCTTGGATGGAGCTTTCGGGCTGCAGCAGAGGAAGTTTGTACGTACACACAACTTACACGTTCTCTGAGGACTTAAGTCAAGGGGCCAGATGCGTAGCCCCTCCCGCAGTATAGCCAGCAGCAGGAAGAATCAGGAGGACAATTTGACTCAGGGAATATACTAGAAACTCAACAGGGAGCCATTGTGAAGCCACAAGAAGTGGTAAACTATGAAGTTGGGAGAGGAGAGGAGAGGCTCAGGTCTGATTCCAGGGCTCCCCTCTTCCCCGGTTCCCCATCTTCCATATCAGACTCAGGTCTCACGGATCATTCCTTTCCTTTACCCCCACCTCTTTCCCCTCCACCATAGACTGCAGGGCGATGGATTCTTTGCCATGCTTTTCAAAGCATTCTGAATGCCCAGCTTTCTCGCCTGATGCTTTGATAATTGCTTTCCACCGAATCAGGGTCATCCTCTCTCATCTGCGCAAGTCAAGCCAAGGGACTGTCTTTATACAACAGTGCTTTTCTAACCAGAAATAGAAACAAGCAAAGTGGTATAACATCTCATTGTTGTTTCTATAGACATAAATACAACATGTCCTTCCACAAGGTAGAGTCACCCCACTTAACTAGCCTTTCCTGCTGTGTGTGAGGTTGTCTTCAAAGGCACCTTCCACGTGCCTCTTTGAGTCCATCCACATGCATCCCCAGTTCCACCCCCCAGCTCTCAGCCTCTCCCAGCCCTACAGCCCCATCCTTCCATCCCTTTCTTCTGAGCAGCTGCTCCCTGATTGCGGTTTTACCTTTTGGTGAGATTGTATTTATTTCTTCCTCTTTCATCCTACCCAGTAGGTTGACTCTAGTTCAAAAGCCATATATTTTATTGTTCCCACACCCTCCCTCCCTCCCTCCCTTTCTTTCTTTCTTTCTTTCTTTCTTTCTTTCTTTCTTTCTTTCTTTCTTTTTTCTTTCTTTCTTACTGGGAGGCCCAAAGACGCTAGAAAGGAGTGAAGAGATACTGATAACTTTAGGGGCATCTCTGTGGCTCAGCTGGTTAAGCATCTGACTCTTGATTTTGGCTCAGGTCATAGTCTCAGGATCTTGAGATCAAGCCCCAAGTCAGGTTCTGTGCTGAGCATGGAGTCCACCTGAGATTTCCTCTCCCTCTCCCTCTGTTCCTCCCCTGCTCTTCTTCTCTCTCTCTCTGTCTCTCAAATAAATAAATAAATCTTCCAGTTCCATCCACGTTGAAGCAAATGGTGGGTATTTGTCATTTCTAGTAGCTGAGTAATATTCCATTGTATACATAAACCACATCTTCTTTATCCATTCATCTTTCGTTGGACACCGAGGCTCCTTCCACAGTTTGGCTATCGTGGCCATTGCTGCTATAAACATCGGGGTGCAGGTGTCCCGGCGTTTCATTGCATTTGTATCTTTGGGGTAAATCCCCAACAGTGCAATTGCTGGGTCGTAGGGCAGGTATATTTTTAACTCTTTGAGGAACCTCCACACAGTTTTCCAGAGTGGCTGCACCAGTTCACATTCCCACCAACAGTGTAAGAGGGTTCCCTTTTCTCCGCATCCTCTCCAACATTTGTTGTTTCCTGCCTTGTTAATTTGCCCCATTCTCACTAGTGTGAGGTGGTATCTCGTTGTGGTTTTGATTTGTATTTCCCTGATGGCAAGTGATGCAGAGCATTTTCTCATATGCATGTTGGCCATGTCTATGTCTTCCTCAGTGAGATTTCTGTTCATGTCTTTTGCCCATTTCATGATTGGATTGTTTGTTTCTTTGGTGTTGAGTTTAAGAAGTTCTTTATAGATCTTGGAAACTAGCCCTTTATCTGATATGTCATTTGCAAATATCTTCTCCCATTCTGTAGGCTGTCTTTGAGTTTTGTTGACTGTATCCTTTGCTGTGCAAAAGCTTCTTATCTTGATGAAGTCCCAATAGTTCATTTTTGCTTTTGTTTCTTTTGCCTTCATGGATGTATCTTGCAAGAATATTATGCTGAGTGAAGTAAGTCAGTCGGAGAAGGACAAACATTATATGTTCTCATTCATTTGGGGAATATAAATAATAGTGAAAGGGAATATAAGGGAAGGGAGAAGAAATGTGAGGGAAATATCAGAAAGGGAGACAGAACGTAAAGACTGCTAACTCTGGGAAACGAACTAGGGGTGGTGGAAGGGGAGGAGGGCGGGGGGTGGGAGTGATTGGGTGATGGGCACTGGGGGTTATTCTGTATGTTAGTAAATTGAACACCAATAAAAAATAAATTAAAATAAATAAATAAATAAATCTTATAAAAAAAATACTGATGCCCTCAGAAGTAATGGAATCTGGAGTGGAGAAAGTACACTTGTTAAAACCTAAATATTTGTTCAGATATCTGTGGTCTTCACTAACCACAGAAGCATTGCTCTTTATCTTGTCAATTAAATAAAACTAAATACAATAAGTAAGCATTTTTTTAACTATCAAAGAAACAATCGTTCGAATTTCTGTTATCTGACAAACTGAAGATCTCAAAGCACTTTCAAAATATTATATTAAAGCGTGGTTGTCAACAACTGTTTCAGCTGGTAGGCCACAATTAATGCAGCCATGGACACATTTAAAAGTATTAAGCTGCAGTCAAGTGAAATGACTGTTACGTACACTCCTTAAAAAGTGTAACGTTAAATGAGAAATTTGAGTACTAACTGGCTTATTTCTTAGCTGAATAATAAACCAACTCAAAAAGGAACCAGGCTAAGTGAGATTATAATAAGAGAAATTGTTATTTAAAGGCTGCCTAGTGCTCCTCTAAGAAAGGCAGAAAGTCACCTCAAAGTAAATCTTATTGTTCTGTGTCATGTATGAATTTCTCCTCTTCATTATGCAAATGTAAGTTAATTTGGCTATCACTGCTGTGCTGAAGGGTGAACAGAAACCACTTATGCCTTGAAAAGCACTGCCCTTGGATGTCCAGAATCCCTCTCTGGGAAAAAAAAAAAAAAAAAAGATTATCATGTTTCACATAGGGATTAGGGAGCCAAGTGGAAGGAGAAGACTAGGGATCCTGGACACGTCTGTTTTGAAGTCCAATGTTATTAGACCCTTTCTGATGAATTGAGATAGCTTTGACCAAGAAGCATTGGAATTAGAGAACATTAGTGGTGCCCAAAATGAATCCATCATGAGGAGAGGAGGATCTGGCCGGTGATCCAGCCTCAATATTATGGTGTAGGCAGCTGTATAGGAGGGATGGTTCTAGCACATATGGCGATGCTCAAAGACCCTTCCAATCCAGCCACCCCGATATGGAGAGCTGTGCTTTGAGAGCAGTGGCTTAGAATGAAAATATAAAGCAAGAAATACCCTTAGCCAAGAGGAGGGACTCCTATCTCCCGTCCTTGAAGAAACCATGTTGTCTGCATCAGCATGAGTGTTTGCCACAACAGCAGACACCTGGGTAAGGCTCACGTTTGATTATGAGTGGCTAGTGTCAACAACTACTCTACAGTAGCAGCAAAGGCAATGGAAGTTAAAGCTGGGAGACCTGATGACAAGATCAGATCGCCAATAATTGTCACTAGAACAGGTAAGTTGCACACTGGTGACTGGAACACCCAAAAGGACTCATCTCAAGCACTATCTTCCCTGATGGCATCTCAACCCCTTCTGGCCACATCCGTTATCAAAAAGGCAATGACTGTCCCCCTTCTGCACCCGCTACTAGGAAAGTTTGCTGAATCACCAGTCAGACGCCACCCTGCTGATGGAGATGATGTAGATCCTATTTATATTTGAAATCTAGCCAGGGAGTTCCCAAATTCTCATATGTGGTGGGCCAATACCTCATCCACAATGAAATTTTCACCTGTTTACAAGGAATGAGAGAAAAGGACTATGCATTAATTTTTCAGACAGATTATGTTAGTCCAGATAGTTTACATCTTTCCTGATGATTCTGGTGCCAAAATAACATTTGTTTCAGGCCGTGATGAAAGAAACAGATAATTTTATATGATGGCATTATTTTACAAATAAAAAATTGTCAACTACTGCATTACTGGTTCTCAATTTCTCTTCCTCCCTCTCTGCACCCCCTCCTAATTTGTTAAATACACAAGAATGGAAGCGATATAGCACACATACCTAGAGAGTGTTTCATTTTTGCTTTCTTTCCCCCAAAAGCATGCATTTTCCCCCAAATTGATGCCAAGATATTAAGGTAGTCTCAAGAAATGGAGTCAGCAAAGCCAATCCAATTAATAGAGCATTACTTAAGTTTTTATTATGGATAATGTGACCATGGAATTGTAAAATTGCCTGTGCAATATAAACTCATGAAACTACTTAGAAGAAACAGTTTTGTACTGGAAAACAGAGCTGGCAGGGCCAGGTGTTCAGCTGGAGTACAGCAGATGCCCCTATTACAGCACACTACACCAAATTACAACTATCTGTTTACATATCTGTCTCATCTACAAACTGTAAGCTTAGTGAACATACAATTTCTCCCAATCCAGTCTTCTATTGCTAACACCTAAAATGCTTTTCACACAGTACATCGATAAATGTTTGCTGATTATGTCAATAGGTATTGGGTTTCTGTTAGATAATAAAGTCTTTCAAATGATTGACACATTAAGAGAAAAAGAAAAGAAAATGGATTGGGACCTGTTATAGGAATAAATATGGTGATTTGCTTGAATAATGATTTGGTTGGTTTTTGTTTTTTTTTTTTTTAAAGACACAACTCAACCCCAGAACCTATTTTTTTAATACCTGGCCTTGTATATCATGATTGCTTAGATATAAATATGCAAATAGAGAGGCTTCATTTTTATACATCAGGGCTTAGCCAACTGGGGTTGTCCATGGGCCCAACCCAACCAGTCACCTGTTTTGTAAATAAAGTTTTATTGGATTGCAGCCATGCCCTTGAGTTACGTATTATCTGTGGCTACTTTCATAGTACAATGACAGAGTTGAGTAGTTGCTACAGACATCTGTGGCCAGGCCCACAAAATCATATTTATTATCTGCTCCTTTGCAGAAAATGTTTGTTGATCAAAAGTTGCTATAGATCATCACTTCCCTATACATCCTAAGATTAATTAAATGCCAAGTTTGATCTTATATAACTAAAATGAATTTATTGTTCTTGTGATTGTTTCCTTAATAGACCTTTAAAAAGACCATCCATTGGCTTAGTCAGTAAAATGTCATAAAATGTCAACCCTTATTCTCCCAGACTCATGCCCAAGCCAGCACATCCTAAAGGTAGGTGCGTGCCACTTCTTCTGGAAGTCATCTCTTAAGGACATACAAGAGTCTTCTTACTTCCCATAGGATTTTGGTTTGAGCTGAGGAAAACTAACTGTATCTGGGGAAAGTAGGCCTTTCCATGAAGACATTATAAGATCAGATGGTACCACTTGGGGCGATTAAGATATCACATCTTATAAGGATACCAATAATAGTAGCTGCCATCTATTGAAGGTTCACTTTATGCTAATCACTAGGCAACTTTCCTTTTCTTTGCTTCATATCATTTTTTCCTCTTAACCAAAGCAAATGAGGCACATCTTCCTGGTTCCCCTTAATCACTGACTGTATCTTAGTCAGTGTGGAATCTGAGGCTTTAATACATTTCCCAAAGTTATACGTTAATAAAAGGCAGGACTGGGATCTAAAACTAGGCAGATTGATTACAGATCCTGAATTCTTCACTCCTCTAATATAACACATTCATTCCACTACATCATGGCGTGATAGTTTACTTGAGCTAACTCTTAATTTTCTTCCACAAAGTCTTTCAATATATCTCAGGTATAGGGCCAATGGTTTTCATTTGTTCTCAGCAGAGTCCCAATGAAGCATATCCCCCTGCTGCAAATGAATTTGCAGGGCAATTTGAGAGCAAATAAACTCTTCCTTGACTCCCAGGGAATGACCTTTCATAACTGGACTCCACAGAGGGTGTGTGAGCTGGAGACCAGTCAGCTAAAATCTGTTAGGCTGTGGTAACCCTCATTTCATACCACCATCCACTTTGATTGAATTAGCACCAAGTTTCCCAGATTGGACATTCTCTCAGAAGATTACCCACAGAATGATCTGCAGGACCTTTGTCCCTAACTATTTGTCTCCCTAGGGACACCAAAGCACAAATTATCTTCCTATGCTTTGGTGGCCAGGGATTTGTTGGGTAGCTCCAGGCGCCCTACCTGTTGGATTTGTTTCTTATGCCTCAGTCTATCTATATATCCTAAATAACTGGATGGTCTCTGTCTTAACTCAAGTTATTATAACAAATTTACATAGACTGGGTGGCTTAAAGAAAAAACATGTATTTCTCACAGTTCTGAAAGTTACAAAATCTGAGAGCAAAGTGCTAGCAGATTTGGTTTCTAGTAAGACACTCTTTCTAGCTTGTAGACAGCCACCTTATCTCTGTGTCCTAATGTGATGGAGAGAGACAGAGCTCTGGTTTGTATTTTCTTATAAGGACACAAATTTCATCATGGGGGCTTCATTCTCATGATGTCATCTAAACATAATTACCATATTACCTCTCAAAGACCCTCACCTCCAAATACCATCACATTCAGGGTTAGGCTTTAACATATGAATTTTGTGGGGGCACAAGCATTCAGTCCATAAAAGTGTCCACTAACAGTTCCCATGTTGCAGCACCACTAGACAATGCCCTGTTTGAATTATATGTGACATCATGCTTTCTGGAAACCAAAATGTCAGTCTGGTCATTATGTACATTTAACTAAGATAATGCCTGGCTTTCTCGGCCAG
Source organism: Canis lupus dingo (assembly GCF_003254725.2). NCBI lineage: Eukaryota > Metazoa > Chordata > Mammalia > Carnivora > Canidae > Canis > Canis lupus. The sequence goes on along the minus strand of NC_064280.1, from coordinate 19,483,686 downwards.
AATGCTCCCACAACTAAAGAGACAATTGCACCGTATCTACAGGCTACCTTTCAATCAAATGGTAATGAGACCAAATCATATCTGACTGGGAGCCACAATCGATTTCCCAGTTTTAGAAAGTACAATCCCCTCTTAATATAAAGTCTGGCTGACAGTACAATGCACTCATACCAGTAGGCAGATCAAGATAATAATTAGACCCTAGAGCAACACCCATCAGGTTATATATATTTGCCTCTATCAATTCCTCCATGGATTCTGCTATAACAATATAATATAATCTCTTCACCCACCATGTGACATTCCCAGTCATTTTATTGATTCTACCTCTGGAACTCTGCACTCAGACAATGGTTACATATCCTAGCCAAGGCTTTTGCCACAAGTTACTCTTCACAAACTGCCTTCTCTACCCCATTAACTTCCATTTCTACCTGGCTGACTCATGAGCTACCACACGAATAATCTTGTGTGGATTATTGTACTACTGTTATAACTAAGGTGTATGGAGATTATCTCAGTATTTCACCTTACAATGTGAGTTTTATAATTAGTCTGGAAATACAGTTAACAACCTAAGAAAGTGTTAATAGATGGCTACTATTAAAAAAAAATTGGTCAAAGCAATGATGGTAAATCAATAAATTTTATTGTGATAATAAAATTACTGAAACCAGTAAGTGAAAATTATAGGGATTCAAATTTAAACTTTAAGGGAAAGAATACTTTTCTCACAGAACAATTTTTTAAAATAGAATCAGTTGTCCATGAGGTAGGCCTTTCACTGTACAAAGAACAAATAGACATTGGATGTCATAAAGCAAGATCCAGCCTTGGGTGTGCACGGCTGACTTTCTAGAGCTGGAGCCTAAAGATATGAGGATCTCCTACCCAAGCTATCCATGGAAGTGAGTTAATAAGAATGATTCCTAGGTATACACTAGAGAGCTCAAATGCTTGGAAAGACAGAGCCAACACTGGAGAAGGCAAAGAAGAAAAATCATAAGATGAAAGAAAAATTAATGGATTAAAGCCTAGAGAAGTGGTTTTATCAATATTCCTAGGCTTAAAACAAGGCTGAAGGCAACAGAACTGCAGGAGGTCAAGGTGAGATCAAAGGGAGGCAGAGATGGAATGGGTTGTGAACAAAGGGTGGTAGGCCAAAAGGAGAACAGAACCTTGGAGGAACTAGCATGTGAGTGCCGTGGGCCTTTCCATACAACTTAGTACAGAAGATCCCCATTATTCATGGGTTACATGTGTGAATTCACCTGTTTATTAAAGTTACTTATAATCCTCCATCCCGATCAATACACATAATGCTTTCGCAGTTATTCACAGACACATTCACAGTTGTGAAAAACTTGAGTCACCTGGTGTCTGTCTTTCCAGTTGAGGTTGAACAAGGTGATGCTCTGCGTTCTTGTTTCAGCTCTCACACTGCAGACAAGTGTCACCCACTCATGGAGAAGTGAGCCTGCCAGGGTGAGACCTCAAGACGCTCAAGTAGAGGCAGAGCACAGGTATCCAGAGAAATCCATCTTAAATGACTTAAAGAAGAGCAGGATCAGGCCCAGCCCAGGAGCCAATGCAGTGTCCAGATATCCAACTAGGGTAAAGGTTAGGTCATCTCTATGGAATGAGAGGTATCAGGTAGAGAAACCAGTTATCCTGTCAACCTAAGCCAGAGATGGGAGTTTTAAAGAAGATGGAGTCAAGCAGCTGTTCTTCCATAGTACCACTGAAAAGCAATGGAATTAAGTTCATCATCCTCCGAAGGCCCACAGACGTAACACTGCAGGAAATAATAGTAATAGTTAATATTGTGCTAGGAGTTTTTCAGAAAGTTTGTAGGTGACAAAAGAAAAGGATTAAGGAGGTTGCAGTTTGCCGGGGGTGTCACATCTATAGGGTGTCTAGGGCCCTTTTGAGAGTAAAGAGGTTTTTGATAATTATGCTGGCATGACAGACAGAAGCTAAGATTGTCCAAGGCCAACCAAGCATATCACCTCATGTTTAAAATAGGTACTGGAGCTGGCATTCAAGGCCAGACAAAAGCTCCTTCACCCCCCCTGCTTACCGAGGCAAGAGTGCTAATATTATGCCCAGCTAGACCCCTTGGGGCAGAGAGGGTGCCTGGCAGCCCATAGCAGCTTGAGTTTAACTCTGTGATGAGACCTGAACCAGGCAGAGAGCAACAGTGTGAAAATGGTGAATTTTAATAAAGAGATTTCTGTAAGTTGCAATATCCCAATAACATATGTATGCCAAGAGGCCTAATAAGATTATATTACTTACAGTTATAAGAGCTGAAATAAAACAGAGATTGAAGAGTATCAGACAAAAGTCAGGCGGTTTGACTATTAGACTGGTTCCATACACATTGAGAAGGTGCAGAACTGTCATACCCTAGCATCAAATGAGACTCCTACGCACCCGACATATTTTTACCTCAAACAGATCATTAAAATATACTTAGATAATGGCTTTATTGTTATATTGTGTTAAGACCCAATTAATCCAAGCAATAAAAATGATGATAATGCCTTAGATTTATATGACTTTTCTTTTCTTTGCTTTTCTTTTAGTCTTTGGAACTCAAATTGCTTACCTGGTATTGGTTATCTCATGTATGTATATAGCCACAGAATGGAGAGAAAAGGTGGACTATAACTCCCCCCAATTCTTTGCCTGCTCCCTCAATTTTATCAATGGAGGAATTTGATTATTGCAAGCATAAGTGGCTTCATCGTGATTCAGGAGAGAAGAGAAAGAGAAATCTCATTATGTGCATCCGCTGATGATACAACCTCATGTGTTTAGTCAAAAATAAAGAAATCCACCTCACACTGAAATTCAGCGATGGGCAGGATCACGGTTGCAGTAGAGTTCAGTGGGAAGACCCTGGGCTGAGAATCAGGAACCTTTGGTTTCCAGCCCCAACGAACCCCATCACCATTCTAAAATCCCACGGTGTCAGTTTCTGATTCCGTAAAATGGGGGTAATGGTCTCTGCCTCATTCTACAAGAAAATGGGATCATTACAGGAAAAAGGAGAGAATGTATTTGGTACAACTCTAAACGTTGCCTAAAAGTAACCAGGCATTTGAAGAGTGTCTGTGCCACAGGAAGAGAATCAAAGTCAATTCAGAACAATGTACTGAGAGCCAGGAGTTGAAGTGTCATAAACAGAGTGATGAATAAAGCCTTGTAGAACTCATGGCCCCCATCTCCAGCAAGTCTCACCTCCGTTCTGAAAGACAGACTCCAAGCCAGATTTCAGACCCAGTGCCCTCTTCTCCACCGTTGACACAACTCCTTTTTACATTTATCCCAATGCTGGGCCTTGAAGGCTGTCTGCTTGATTTTCTGTGTTTCCTCCCTTTGGAAATGAGTGAAACATTCTATGCAAAATAGCCCTAGGGGTACAAAACAAGAAAAAATGTATAGGTCACTGATATATTTCAAGTCCTGAGACAAAGATCTTCAAATGCCCCCGGGATTTTTCTTTTCCCTCATAAAGTAATGGGAATGGTTAAGTGCTTTTAGAATTGCAGTGCGGAAGATGCTATGCTCCCATTCACACAAAGGGCCTGAGGTCTCTTCCAAGAGACAGGAAATACAGCGAATAGATACTGGATTTCCAGATCTGATGGAGTTTCTGATTGCAGAAGTGTTGCTCCTAACATCCCTGTCATTGTGGGTGTGCAAAAGTCAACAGGGACAGAGTTTTGTAGGTTTGTGTGTAGAAACCTGGAACTCCTAAGTCAAGTATTCACAATGATGGGAATGACTGGAAGGCCAGCCTAGCTTGCCCCTGTATTAGTTACACGCATTCCAAAGCTGAGCACATTTCTGGACTAAGGAGCTACGGTAACGAACCCCTCTGAGGACCCTCCCATTAGCCACTCTGCTAAATTTCTCTCTCACTTCCCTTCACAGGACAGTTCCTGTGGAGCTAACGTTGAGAAGGCTTCTTTTCTGCACTTAAAACCTTCCACTTCACTGTTCAGTATTTCCAGACCCTGAACACATGCTCAAGAGAAGGAATTTTGCCAAAATCGAGGCAACGCTTCTGAAAAACTGAGAATCCATCAATTACCTGCATATGGTGGATATTATCTAGATACTCTAAGATATTCTGCATTCTCGTGAGTTGAATTTTTTTTATTGATAAGGAAAAAGTATGATCTGGATGCTATCACTGCATGAGACGACCTCACAAGCATCCACCCTATATGATGCTAAAACCACAAATATCCCAAAAAAGATGAAAAAGTTGGCAAAATCATGCTGTTCTGTGGTTTCGTTGAGACTAAAATCAACTGAAGAGATGTTTGTTGAGTGTGTGCTGTGTGCAGCATGGCCACCACTACACGTTACTACTACCACAGGAAAGAGAAAGAAGATGGTGGAGGAACATTTTCTTGAGCATGTGTTTTGTGCCCAGCACTGTGGTGGGCACCCTAAGTACTTTAATTCGAATAGTCATTGACTAAGTGTCAATGGTCAATTTCCATTTTCTCTGTTTTAAAGGTGGGAAAACAGAAGCGCTGGTGGGTTAAGCAAATTTCCCAATGTCTCACAGCTACCCCATGACGGGATGGGATCTCAACCCCAGTCTAATGGCTCATTCCACTTTTTCTGGAAAATGTTCTTGGAACCTCTGTATTCTGGAGTAGATAGTTCTATTTTTTCCCATTGTACTTTGTACATCTCCTGTTAGGGTAACTGCTTAGTGGGCTGTAACCATCTGCTATGTTTTTTATGGGGAATGACTTTGGGAGTCCTGTTTGCCTCAGTACTTAGAACTGTGATCGACACATGGTACATTTTTAATAATTAATATTGACTAAAGATATTGTCTCATATTCCTTCAAAATAAAAGTTATGTGAGCCATAATGTGCCTTTATTTTTTATGTTAGGGGAAACCCCTACAGTGTCTCCTGGCTCCTGTGAGTCCAAATGACCCTACTGAATTGAGGTAAACCTGACCCTCCATATAGCAGAATCACTCCAGCATTATGTCTGATCTTGTCCATTCTGGTTGACCTTGTCTATTCCACTACCTTGAGTCTTGTGCAACCACCTTGAATTTGACCTTTTAAGAAGAATTTGTTTACCACCTTGAATATATCAGATGCTGTCCTAGGTGCTGGGAATACAAAAATTAATAAGATCTACTTCTTGCCTTCCCAATCCCCCCCAGACAAGGGGGAAGCCCACGTGTCGTATTGGTTTTGGTGTCCACTTCAATAACCAGGGTTCACTCTACTGGTCTCTCTGTTTCTTACAATTCTGCTCTGTTTTACAACAAGGTTTCTGCCACACACTCCTGACATCATTGCCATGGCCCATCACCTTCCAGTATAAACTGCTACTGGCAAGACAGTCCCATTGAGAATGTGATAGCCCTAATCATTGAATCACTAAAGACCCACTCATTATAGGTGCAATTGCTGTTATTTGTGACACTGAAGTGATTTTGGATCAAGACACACCTGAGGGACGCCTGGGTGGCTCAGCAGCTGAGCATCTGCCTCTAGCTCAGGTCATGATCCCAGAGATCCGGGATCAAGTCCCACATCAGGCTCCCTGTGGGGAGTCTGCTTATCCCTCTGCCTATGTCTCCGCCTCTCTCTGTGTGTTTCTCATGAATAAATAAATAAATCTTTAAAGAAAAAAAAGACAAAACTGAGTCCAAATCTTAGCTCTGATTTTATAGCTATGCGATCTTAGGCAACTTTTGCAGTTTTTTAAATATGCACAAAAAGGGTAGTAATGCCTCCTTCATGTGATTATGTAATTAAATAAGATACCATATAAAGGGTACTCAGCAAAAAATGTATTAAAGTTATTATTTTTTAAGAGAATTTATTTATTTGTTCATGAGAGCCACAGAGAGAGAGGCAGAGACACAGGCAGAGGGAGAAGCAGTCTCCTCAAGGTCAGCCCCATGTGGGACTCAATCCCAGTACTCCAGGATCACACCCTCAGCTGAAAGCAGACACTCTACCACTGAGCCACTCAGGCATTCCTAATGTTATTATTATTACTACTAGAGTCACATTACCTATTGAGATACAAGACATCATCTTCAAATTCCAAGTGGTACCATAATTGCGTGATGTTCTCCTCTGGGGCCTACATATATCATTTTCATAACCCTACCAAGGGTACTTCCCCCAACTCTAGCTGAGCCTACTGCCTTTGACTGTTAGAGCATGTTTGGCATGGAGACGCTTTGCTCTTACAGGCTCCATCTAGAGCAGAACTAAATGAACAAGTCTGTAGTAGAGCACCAAAGGACCAGGATACTATTCCATGTTGCACTCCCTCAAAAAATATAAAAACTAAGCACTTATTACTTGCTGTAAATTTTCCTAATCTAAACACTCTGCTCTAGAACTCTCAGCTGCCATTTTGCTTCTGCCATGATCCTCTCCTCAAGGGGTACTGTGTCTCATTAGTGTGGATGCTAACTGGGAAACATCACCTCAAGCCTTTCCAAAGTCCTCCTGTAGTCCAACAGGGAGCCAGAGAGCCTCTTCCAAAGGGACTTCTAGGACAGGTGATACCCCAGTTTAATCTGGGACTATGCAAATTAGCCCCTGAGCTACATTTGCAAGAAGAATGCTCAATCATCAAATATATTGGATTTACAGATAAATTGGGGTGAGGGAGACAATTACAGCTTCTATATATACAGTTCCCAGCCTTCATGTATGAAGCTGGTCCAGTCAATTGTTCACCTTCATTAAATTAGTATTCTAAGCTTTGGTCCAGAGCTGGCTCGTCACAAAGGAATAATTTCAGAATCATCTAGCAAATTAAAACAATTGTTCATCTGTAGAATGGAAATGATACCCACACAGAAGCTTCAGTTTAGAGCTAGGATTTCCCATTTCTTGTGGTCACACTACTTAAATCCAAACCTATGAAGTGTATATTAACTGGAGATTGCAATTGAATTCACTGAGAGAGCTGTGACCATTCTTACACAAGTTAGAATAGTTGGAAAAAGCAAACGAGAATTTTGGTGATAATCCTGGCCGATATTCCTCAATAACCAGCACGAGAGGAGGTCACAAGAGAAATTTCCTATGGCAGAAGCATTATGAAATTGTCCTAGCCATTGTGAGGCATGATCAAAGGGGACATGACCTCAGCTAGAGGAGACTCCTGAATTGCTTGATACTCAGCTTCTACCTCACAGGAATCAGGGCTGCTCTTGAAATGAATTGTATAATGGAGAGCACCTGTAAATTTCGTGGACTTTATTACAACACCACAGTGGCAGTATTAACTACCTCTTTAAGGTAGACAAATAGAATTTCAGCTCCTTCTAGCAGTAAAATTACCTCAGATGTATACTTATGAATACTCAGCACGAGTTAGTCACATATTGCTTACTTTTAGGAAGATGTAGAGAGCAGTCAGAAAGTGGATGATTCTATACAAATGGCTAAAAGACACATGAAAAAAATGCTCAATATCACTTAGCATCATGTAAATACAAATCTAAACCACAATGAGATACCACCCCATGCCAGTCAGAATGGTTAAAATTAACAAGTCAGAAAATGATGATGTTGGTAGGGATGTGGAGAAAGGGGAACCCTCTTACATTGTTGGTGGGAATGCAAGCTAGTGCAGCCCCTCTGGAAAAAGAGTGTGGAGGTTCCTCAAAAAGTTAAAACTAGAACTACCCTATGATCCAGCAATTGCACTACTAGGAATTTACCCAAAAGATATAAATATAGTGATATGAAGGACACATGCACCTGTTTATAGCAGCAATGTCCACAATAGCCAAACTATGGACAGAGCCCAGATGTCCATCAACAGATGAGTGGATAAAGAAGAGGTGGTATATATACATACATGCAGTGGAATATCACTCAGCCATCAAAAAGAATGAAATCTTGTCATATGCAACAACAAGGGTGGAACTAGAGGGTATTATGGTAAGCAAAATAAGTCAATAAGAGAAAGACAATTATCATAGGATTTCACTCATATGTAGAATTTAAGAAACAAAACAGAGGATCATAGGGGAAGGGAAGGAAAAATAAGATGAAAACAGAAAGCAAGACAAACCATAGGAGACTCTTAACTATAGGAAACAAACTGAGGGTTCTGGGGAGATGGGGGAACTGGGTGATGGGTGTTCAGGAGGGTACTTGACGGAAAGAGCACTGGGTGTTATATGCAACTGAAGAATCACTGAATTCTACCTCTGAAACAATACATTATATGTTAACTAAGTTGAATTTAAATGAATAAAAATAAAATTTTTAAAAAGGAAAGTAGATTCTAGAATAACTGACAGCAAATATCGGATTTACTAGCATTAAAATGAGTTGTACTGAATCAACAGTAAACAATCTGAGAACATTAACTCAATGACTCTGTTCCAATCTAGATCAGATCAGATCAATTTTTCCCTCGTTTGAACATCTCTGGCCATTGAAGATAAATAATCCAGGTCAACCAAATTTTCAGACATTCAGATGTCCGATCACACTGATCAACTGTTTTTGGAACTTCAGCAGATTGATAGGCAGCCTTATCTCTTCTTCTTGTGTTTCCTGTTGTTTTTCCGGAGCCTGTACATTGGGATTAAATGCTGAGATACTTATGTAAATGAAGTAGCAAATCTGATACTGAAAGCCATTAAAGAATGAAGCTGATGGAGCCGAGCACTCATTCTTGAAGCCTGTGGACAGAATCCTCTCCTTGGTTCATGGGGTGAGACTCCCTTGGAGTTTCAAGCCCATCCAAGAGTCTTCCTTCAGTCATCATCAAAGGGAATTCAGCCTTGAGAAAGAATGCTGGAACCTCAGGGAACGTTTCACGATTTCCAAAAGCCACATGAGGTGTTTGTGGCTGCGCTTTCCTCACAGAGACTGTTCCATATGGCACAGAGAGTGGCGGGCAGAGAATAGTCAGCCAACGCAGCAGGCATTTGTGGTGGCATTTAGGGAACGAGCCAAATTGTAGAGCAAATGCGTCTCTTAGAGATCATCTAATGTACCTTTGTAATTTTAAAGATGCAAACATTAAAGCCAAGGTTGATTAAAGAAGTGTCCAAGGTCAAACTCAGTAGCAGAATCAGACAAGGGCTCAGAACTTTCTGGTACCCCATTTGCCAGGCCTACGTAAGCCACCTCCCCGGCCTAACACACACATTTTTTAATGACACAAAGCAAATGGCCTATCTGCCTCTCTTTTGAAAATGCAATGTTTTCACCCTCTTGTCAACTCCTTCCTCATCACTTGCCTTCTCTTTCTTTCACCCCAAAGCTATTTATGTAGTTAGAAAAAAAATGTCTGAAAGCCTCAAGGAAACCAATATTTCTTGCGACATTCAAACCCTCTACTGTTCTGATGGCCAGGAATTCCACAGTCAGCATTTTTGTGCTATTTCTATTGAAACCAGAAAGTAAGTGTAGAAGAAAGTTATCTGAGAATTTAAGAGCTGCAGGAAAAAAAAAAAAAAAAAAGTTCAGTTTAAATCCCATTCCGGAAACCATGGACTACTCTATAACAGGAGGGCTTTTATTACTGTAGAGATAGCCAGCAGCCAGCCAGACTCACCGGGCTAGTTGTTAACTGACAAATATTAATCAACATCACTGGGCGATAAGGTTATCACCTTGCTGTGCCATGTGGGGGTCAGCCACTTATCCACTCTATCGGGCTGGTTCCCTTTTGGAAGAGAGCATAACCCCTCCACTTCCTAGAGCTCTGTGAAGCAATAAACGCCCGCTATGCCCTGGAGAAGAGAGCTATGTAAATACCAGGAGTGTCTTGATGATAATACCTTGGATTTATATGGCTTCCTTACTCCCAAGGAGCAGTGCATCCATTGTTATTACTCATCTTCCCAACTGCTCTGCAAGCAGAGACGACAGGGACGGTTCACTCCATTTTACAGATGGGAAAGGTGAGGTCGAATCTGCCTATCTGTGGTCATCCAACCAACCAGGAGTCATAATGATCCTGGTTTACAAGCAAAGTCCCCTTGGCATCTTAAAAAAACAAGGAATCATTTTTATTTAACATGAATTTGTCCACAGGAGTGGGAGTCATTGATTTTCATTTGTCATTGTTGACTCCTTGGAGATTGAAATATTTTATTTTTCTGGCACCTTCTGGCATGAACTCTAGATATAAATACTGTGGACTCTGCATAGGTGTTGATAACCCCTCTCCATTTACTCCCCAAGAGTGAAATAAGCCAAGAACCAACACTAAAAATATCCAGATTTCTTGCATTCTCTGTAAGTTATGTAGGATAGATACACGGGAAAGCGCATGGAATTTGAAGCTGGAGGGTCTTGGTTCAGGTTCTGGCTATGGCTTCCATTGGTTATGGATTCCCTGTCCAGTGATCCGGCCCTTTGTTTAAGGTACAAATTTTTATTTTTATTGTTATCTCATAAGATTTCAATAAATTTTTATAATAAATGTATGGAAAAGCACTTGACAAGTGGTAAAATAATGCAAATATCTGTCAGTGATTATAGTTTAGACTGTGTTATTTGAAAAAATATACTGTAAAGACAAACTGCTGACCTGTCTTTTAAAAAATGTGGTAGAAAATCAGAGCCATACACAAGAAGTTACTGAAGGTTACCGTGCACAGGGTCTCCAGGGAATTCTTGAGGAAACACTCTGGTGTGTGCAACAGCAAATTCCACAGTAGCAACATTTTAGAGTTTAGTTCCAAACATTCCACACCTTTCCAGTGTTACATGGTAAACTGGGTAGACAGTTCTTTAGATCACCTGTTGTCTCATCTCCAGAAAAATCACTTGGTCTGCTCCGAGTGACTTGCTCCAAATCACACGTTTCAGTAATAAGGCCCAAATTTAGCACATATCCCTCTCCCTATGGGCAATTGATAATTTTTCCAGTGCTTTTTATACTTTCTATATGTATATAATGGCAGCTCCTAAAGCATTCCAAAGATTCGCAAAATTTCCAAAAAGTAGCAGTTGCTACCAATTCCCTTTATTTTCTCTCTGACCCACCGAAGAAGTTCCTGTCAATCACCCACTCAGCATCAATTAGAAACTGACCTTCCTTTTGAAAATACTTGACAGTCGATCTAATGGCTACGCTCTGCTTTACCTTTAACCACAAGGTGGGCGATACTGTCATGAGCATCCTATGGACTATTTCATATAATCAAATCATTCTCAACCTAGTAATCCTCTGTCCAGGCTAGTATCTTCCATCTCTGCCCTAACTGCAGAACTTCCGGTTGTTTATGACTGTTCCCCAATCTCAAGGGAACTGATACATCTTCGTCTTCTTCTCATTGCCCATAGGTCATAGATGTTTCAGTAGACACATTATCTCCATTGATTATTTTACATATGGTATTTATCATTGGTATTTTGTGAATTTAAATGGTCATAGGCAGGGCATCTGGGTGGCTCAGTCAGGTAAGCATCTGACTCTCAGGTTTGGCTTAGGTCTTGATCTCAGGGTCATGGGATCGAGCCCCAGAGTCGGCTTGAAATTCTCTCTCTCTCTCTCTCCCCCTCTCCCTCTGCCTCTCCCTCCACCTGTGCTCTCTCTCCAAAAATAAATAAATAAATAAAATATTTTTTAAAAAATGAGTCACAGGCCTACCAATGAGAATCACGCAATCAGAGTGTATCTCATTTTAAAGACAGGAAGATGCAACTAACATTGCACACAAAATCCAGAGTCAGATGAGCGAATTGGTTTTGTCCCAGGTGCATTCCCTTGTGACTGGAAGTATTCTGCGGTCAGTTGCTATGACAGGATTAGAGAGCAAAGTACGCTGTGGCATAAAAACTGGATGGAAGGACATACCTTTGAAGAATACTTGCCAAAATGAACTAGAACAAGTGGTAGATGTCACTGTTGGTTCATAAATTAGAGATTACGTGAAAGTCACCAAGAAAAAAGAAAAAAACCCCACAATGTCAACCTAAGGAGGTTATATGGACTGGTTCTTATGAGCTGCCTCTTTGGGTAAAACTGAAACAATCTAATACTGAGGCATTTAAATAAATTCCATTTCCCTTGGCCTGGTTTTCAGCTCTTTTCACTGTCTGAACCAAACCTGCCTTCCTAGTATTATCTGTAACAACTCACTTTATCAAATATTCCAGGGCAATACATTATTTATTCATTATCCAAACACAGTTTACATTTTCTTGATTCAGAGGTTTCCCCCCCACCCCAGCTCCCTAAAGGTTTTTCTCTCTGCTTTCTGTATATTCAGATCATACACATTCTTGCAGATGTGGCAAGAATTTCTCCCCTCCTAATTCACAGTTTTTCCTCCATTTCTACATTCTTACTGCATTTAGCGTATCATTCATTTGGCAGTTAATCATGCACTCAGAGTTTTAGTGTATATATAATCAACTTGTTTGCTTATCTCTGGCATTATTATTTAACTCTTTGCATTTTTCTAACATTGTGTTTTAACTAACATGGACACTCCACGACACAGGGAGAGTGTCATGTTTTTCTTTGCATCTCTCTGGAGACATAGTTTTGTTATGAGCTCTTTGAAGCCCTGTGGCTCTAGGAAGCAGAAGCAAAGAGAAGCAAGGTAGGCAGAGCTCCGGGCCTCCAGGCCTAATTCAAATAGATCAACTCCAAGTTCACCTAATCTATGTTTTAGTGTTCCTTGTCCCTGGATGTCTTACCCAAAGTTTTATACTTGTTTTTGCCATAGTGCTGATTTCGCTTTTTGAAAAAAAAAAAAAAAACAGGTAGCAGGATAATACTGGAAATAGATCTGAAGTGAACACAAGACGTGCTCTGACCCAGATTCTCCTACTAAGCACCCAGGTAACTAGATATGTACAACTCCCCTCTTGGAGCCTCAGATTTCCTATTGGGGCAGTAAAGTATTTGGGGTAGATTATTTTAAGGATCTCAATGTGTCTACACTTCTCTCCCTACCCCCAGTCCCTGAAACCACCCCAACACTAGAACATACGACATACGACTAAATATCAAAGGAATAAATCCGGCTAACCTTGGCAGTAACATCCAGTTTTTAATATATATATTTTAAATATCATATATATGTGCTTTTCTACTTTGTCTTGGAGTTCTAGTTCATGGTTAAAATAATCTACTTTAATAATTCAAGTTATACCAGCCAGACCAGGAAATAAAGAAAACAAAGCATTCAAAGTACTCATCTCCAATTTTTCATAAATAATAGCTAGTTATCAAGGGAAGTCACAATGGCACCAGCTAAGTCCTTTCTGTCTGGGCCGAGCCAGAGGAATGCCAACCAGATCAGTAATAGCAGCCTCCCGAGTGGGGAGAAATGAAGGCTGTTCAATTTTGTATTCTGCTCATTTCTATTTTAGAAGAAAACAGTTGACACTGTCTCATTGAAAAGAAAATGCACTCAGATTTCATCATCAAATAGTATTTATTATTAATCCCCAGAGGGTGCACGGGGCTGTGCTAAGCATGCCAATTTGCCTGCCACCTGCTAGTGGCATTTTTGTGTGTCAGAATGTGGTCTCCTCGCTGTTGACGCTAGAGGTGAGCAAGGGCAGTGACAAAAAGATAAAAGGAATGAAGAATAGACTTTGGAGAAGAGGTCACAAGAATTGCAAAAGGTTAGTCACAGAAGGAAAGGCACAGGGGTTGCTTGGTTTGGGGTGGTTTTCAGATGGTGCATTATCTATAAGCAGGTAGGCTCTAATGTCGCAGAATATCAGACAAGAGGGGGAATGCATTTAGATTAAATGGGGGAAATCTTGATCTGCCAAAAGAAAAAGACAGTTAGAGATGGTGGAAATTCTGTCCCTGGAGATATTTGAGGAAGAAGAGAGAGTCCTATCTCCTGAGGGTGGGTGGGACACGATGGATGGGGTCTGTTTGAAGTCAGGCCCCTGGGCCCCTACGTCATGATTTCACAATTATCCTAAAATGATGGCCTTGATTGCCAAGTTCAAGGATCTCCTTGAGGTGGAGACATCCCCAGGTGGTGCAAAATCAAGAATGATTTCACAGGAGGACAGGAGCTTGCACTGAGCCCTGCGTGAGATTTTGACAAGTGGAAATAGAGGGAGAGGCAACTCTGGGCAAATGAATCAAAGGCAAAAAGACTTTGCGTCAAAGACGGAAGTGATGAGTATGCCTCATGAGTACCTATTCAGACCTAGCAGCTGCTAAGTCCCCCATAGGAATCCCAGCTCCACCCCTTACTACTCACAAGACCTAAGACAAGTTGCTTGGCTTCCAAGCCTCAATTTTCTCCTCTATGGAATGAAGAACAGATAAAGATGCTTTCACAGAGCTATTGTCAGGATTAAAAAACACACATGGCATAGGTAGCACAGTGCCTAGCGTACCGTGGATGCCTAATAGATGGTATAGTCATAATATTAATGGCATTATTTATCGTAAGAAGAAGGAAAGTGATTCGATTTAGGTGGAAAATTGAATGTATGTAAACAAATAATGGAAAGGTAAGACTACGAATATGGACCATGACCCCACTCCATAGGTGACAGCAGGTACCTTCCCGTGAAATTCTCCTACATCTCTACATGAATCCCCCCACACAGCCAGTTGCTCCGTCCTCAGCTCCCAAACACTGTGAATAAGCCTCAGAGAACTTAGCAGAGATGAGGAGCATTTGTGTGACTCATCTCCATGAGGACAAGCGTGTGTTGGAGAGTGTTTGAGTCTCACTTCTGAGCACAATGCCTGGCACTGAGCAGGAGCTCAGGAAACGTCCAAGTGTATCACTCGCTCTTCCTTTCCAGCCACCTCTGTGTTCGCTTCTGTGAGGATGCAAGAGAAACCCCAGTGGTTTGACTTCCTACAGCACAGCTCAGGACACCTGGGAAAGGAGGGAGCATGCGCCTGAGCTGGGCTGGCCTCTGTTTGCCATGAACCCCTTTGCACCAGTCTCTCGTGAGGTCACACTCACAGTGGCCTTGAGCCCGTGGAGATACAACCGGATACTGATCCCATAGCCACACCTCTTTAGTAAACCATGGAGTTATACTTAATGAATTCCCAACCCAAGAAGTGGCCATGGAATGGGTGACTCATGCTTTTTAATACCTGCAGACTACCCAGCATGGGTTAGTAGCAAACACAATTTGCTAGTTTAGTGCGCTGTCTAGTGAGCCACGCTGATCCTCTGCTCTAGTAACGTAAGAGACCCGGTCCCAGAGAAAGAAGTTTTTTGACTACTTGAGAAATTCAATCCAAGGAATACAGGAGAAAGTACCTTCCGGCCAGGACAACCTGGCATTGAATTTGGCTTTGCCTCATCCTAGTTCTTTGGCTCTTCTAAGCCACCCCATCTCTCTGTATCCTCGTTCAACAGTAATATGGGAATAACCGTGCCTGCCTTATAGGGCTGTCATGAAGTAAAAAGATTTGGTCATCTGTTCATTCACTCATTCATTCATTCCTTTTCTGTCTGAGTCAAGAAAAAAAGAAAAAAGCAGTGTTCATACAACACTTTGAAAAATGTAAGATGTAAATGTATAAGGTGTTATATTATCCTCAAGTGTCTTCAAAGTGTTCCCATAAAAATAATTATTGTCCGTTTTTATTAATGCAGCCTCAAGGAAGTGAGATTGTCCAAAAACCCAACACCCGGCTCACTGAACCATGTTAATTGGGCATAATTCCCCACCCTCACAGAATTTAAAGTGAGTCACGTCTTTAAAAAATAAATATATAAATCGTTTTCTCTATCATGACTCTTCTCCTCTTTCAATAGTGTGAATATTTTTTAATACTGTGAAGGATCTCAAATTTTTGTAGGTTATTTCCCGTACAGTAACGAATAAATACCACTTGCCTGAAAACAGTGATGGTCCTGGTATGGCTGTTTCTTACCCATCGCCATGTTACCCAGGAGGATAAAAATGGAAGAGAGAATCTGAAAATAAATATTTTGAGAGGCAGATCCCAACCAGTCAGCAAAATGGAATGTGGATTGTTAAGACGAGAGGACAGTAATTTCCAACCATTAGAGAATTAGTAGTAGTCCACTCTACTATGGTGTGATTTACCTGAAGATTTCCACTAACACACACACACATGCACACACATGAACACACTCAGCAGAGTGCAAGATAATTTAGTGAAAAGGTAATGGCATGTGCAGTAAGGGGGAAAAAAATCAACCCCCCCTTTTCTAGTTGTGAGTCAAGTGATCTCATATTAAGTCACTTAATCCTGACACTCAGTTTCCTATAAACTCTGCAAAATGAAGATCCTAATACCCACCTTGCCTACCAGGGTTGTGGTGATTAATATGTGTAAAAAGATTTCAGGACATTCCCATTTCTTTCCTTATATTCCTACAACATCACAATAGCTAATTAGATACAAAAATGTAGATCATATGATATTGGATTTGGGACTCACTGGTAGACTGTGCTAGAATTTCATCTGTGTGGGAAAAGTCCAATTTGGGAAATGTATAATAAAGCCAGCACAACAAGCTACATGAGAACTTCTAGAATCCTGACACTGCCCACCAAACTTCTTCCCAACTTCTTCATGACAATTTTGCTTTAAACTCTGTAGTTTGATGGCTTTTCTATTTAGCTTAGTTGTTAAATGGGATTTCAGCAAAATTAACGCTGGAAGTCACCTCTCTCAGAAACTTGGAGGATCTATTTAGTGCGGTTTGCCATCCTTAAACACGAGCACTTATAAAGCCTTCAATTATTGCCTTTGTCTAATTTCTACCATTCCAATTATTTATTTCCAGAATCAAATCCAAAATGTCACACACATGCACACACACGCACACACACACACGCATGCACATTTTCCTAAGCCTGAAGATCGTAGATAGTTGCTTGAGATTTCCACCTACATTAACCCAAACTCAAGCCTGCTATCTGTGCCTTCTGTTCTCAAAGACTTTCTATGCACATCGGATGCAGACCCTAGGACCTAAGGAAGCAGATTTCCCATGTTCGGCAGATACAAACCCTAGGACCTAAGTCCGCCCTCTACAATTGCAGAGAAAGCACTGCAGGCTCATAACCTTGGGAAGGATGGAGGAGAGGATGAAGGACAGATGTGCAGAACACAACAAGTCAGGGTCAGAGGCCAGACCCTCAGGCAAAAGACCTCAGGCTCTCCTGGCACCTCCCTCATTTCACTGTGGCAGGTCTGGCAGGTCTCCCTCCTTCCTTCCAGGTTGGGGAGGGAGCAGTGGGGGATGGGGGGAGTCCTGCATTCAAGGCCGGGGACTTGGGGAGTCGCTGACTGCTGCACTCCCATTAATTTCTCCCCTACCCTGTGGATCGCAGGCTGAAGAACAGGGACATTGAAAGTCACCTGCTGAGCCAGGATTCTGTACCAAATGCAAAAGCAAAACCCCCTCTGTTATCAAGAAGTCACTTTTCTCAATAGTATTTCTCTAATGATCACATATTGTTTCCCAGAAAGTGCTCCTAAATTATTTAAGAGGAACAGCCTGTCACCGTGTGCATTAAGATCTGCCTCTGCATCTCCAGCTCCTGAGGTGCGCTTGATCTCCTTCCTTGGGCGAGGTGCGCTTGATCTCCTTCCTTGGGCTTCGGGAGGGAAACTGACAACAAGGGGTGGGGGGTTGTTGTTGTTTGTCTTTCTGTCTGTCTGTCTGTTTGGAAGGGTTGCCTTTATTTTTGTGCCAAGAGGAAACGCTGAGGATTGTGTCCTAAAGTGAAATTACAAAGGAGAGAAGCGCACTATTTCCCCCCGGCCTGGGTGTGAGCCGTTATCATAATCGGATCCGCGAGCAGCAGCCACAGGAAAAAAGCAAACATCTCATAATAATTAGTTGTGGACTTTCTCTGTCTCTCTCTCTCTCTCTCTCTCTCTCTCTCTGTCTGTCCCTTTAGTGAAACAATACTCTGGCCTTTAATTCAGGGTAATAGCCTGCAGGTGAATAGGAAGAGTTGCACAAAAAAAAAAAAAAAAAAAACCCAACCCAGGAGTGGGTGACATTTGAAAGCCAAAGAAGAGTGAGAATGAGGGAGGAAGGGATCTTGAGACACGACCACGGAGGGGACAGGGAAGGGGCTGGGAGGGAGGGGAAGGGGAACCACGGCAGGTGCGGGAGGGGGAAGGAGCGAGGCAAACAGGGAAGAGATTGCAGGTAAAAATAAAACAGAAAAAGCCCAGGTGGGATTCATGCAAACTGTTCTCATCAACACGGCGACTCCCTCCTGTCACGGGAACTGTCAAACAGGCTCCGCTCGTAATGAAAGGAAAAATATTTTATTCAGATTTATTAATTTGAAAATGAAGCCCGCCTGTCGAGAGGGGGACAGTTCTTCTCAATCTGTCATCGTTGAACCACACGCTCCTGACATCGGGATTCATTTGTCTTGTCGGCTCTGACAGTTGGATTCTCCCAAAGCTCTTCCTAGTGGATCGCCCTGGGATTTTAAACCGGATGAAACACATTCCGACAAGGAACAGCCTCTTTATTAATGCAAATTACATGAGGAGGGGAGAAAAAAAGAGAGAAAGAGAGAGACGCCGGCAGCCGCTCTGGTGTTCTTATGCCTGTATCAGTCATTTGTTATTTACATTTATACACATTTTTCAGTTTTAATAAAAGGAGACCCGGATTTTCAGTGACATTTATGGACAGTTTGTTTCAAAAAAAATGATGCCATCACTATAATTGTATGCAAAAAAAAAAAAAAACCAAACCACAGCACGGTGCTTCGCTCGATGGTGTGCGCCCAGCCCGGGCCTCCTGCTGCGGGGACCAGGGCCACTGGGACCACCAGGGCCACCAGGGCCACCGGGATCACTGGGGCCACCGGGATCACTGGGGCCACAGGGCCACCGGGGCCACTGAGATCACTGGGACCATAGGAGTCACCAGGGCCACCGGGACCACTGGGACCACCGTGATCACCGGGGCCACCAGGACCACCAGGGCCACGGGGACCACCAGGATCACCAGGACCACCGGGGCCACCGGGGCCACAGGAACCACCAGGATCACTGGGGCCACTGGAACCACCGGGATTACTGGAGCCACGGAGACCACCAGGGCCACTGGGATCACCGGGACCACCAGGGCCACTGGGATCACCGGGACCACCATGATCACCGGGACCACCGGGATCACCGAGGCCACCGGGATGACCAGGGCCACCGGGTCCACCACGATAACCGAGACCACCGGGGCCACCAGGATCCAGGCCACCCCCTGAACCCGCATGCAGCCCCTTTGTCTTCAGAGCGGAGCCCCGGGGACACTCTGCGCCCACTTGGCCGGTGGGTGCCCTTGGCACAGCGCCCACGGTTGGGAGCACCCAGGAGGATACTTTCATTTCGATTTCCTCACAAGCACGAGGACTCCTAATGGATATACAATCATGAAGGCAGCCCGCGTGATCCGTGTCCCCTGAGGGAGGCAGGGAGCCAGGGAAGCCCGAGGCCCAGGCCGGTCCTGGGCGGCCCTGCAGAGACAGGGTGTCGCCCCCTGTGTTGCACGAGGTACTCACTAAGCAGCTTTGGAAACAGGCGTCCTGACTGTGTTTCTACCTGGACAAAGTCTTCCTTGAAAGTAGGCAAACCATGGTCACCTTGAAAGTAGGCAAACCCTTGGTCCCCACATGGTTGCCTCATTTGGGGACACAAGTGGCAGCAAGACCCAGACCCTGGGATTCTGGAGAGCCGGTTCCGATTCCATGCCAGTCTCCAGCGGTGACAAAGACCCAGACAGCCCAAGACCCCTGAGGGCACTGCCACACAGGAGGGCAACAGCATGGGGAGATTGCTTGGGTGCTCTGCGGCTGTCCCCCTGAAGACTTCGGACTCCTCGGAAGAACGACCACTCCAGAGGAGGATTTCCGAATACAGGATCAGAGTTATAACCTCCCGCGTGCTACCTGTCTAAAATTCTCCATGCTCCAGTGGGAAAGGAACGAGGTGGGGGGTCTGGGTCAGGCCCAGTGGAGAATCAGCCTTTAATGAAATGTATGACATTGGGCACATCGTAGTAACTTCTTAGGGTCTCAGTTTACTCATCTGTAAAATGTGAGCGTTAGACTAGATCGGTAGTTCTCAAAGAGTAGGCCCAGCTCAGAAGCATCAGCATTACCCGGCGGATTGTTAGGAATGCAACTTCTCTGGCCTCAACCCGGACCTACCTACTGAGTTAGAAATTCCAGGAGGTGGGACCTGGCAACCTGTGAATTTAGGAGGCCATTCTGATCATCCAAGTTTGAGGGTCACTGGCCTACATGCTCCCCAAGGGCCCTCTGCAGCCCTGTGATGATAATTCCAAATATGGCAAAGCTCTCCTTTCTATTTACAGTATTTAAAGTATATCCATACTTTAAGAATAAACTGCATAAGTAAGCCTTGCTAATTCTGTGGGCTAGAAGGTTTCCCTCCTTAACATTTAGGATCTTTACTTAAAGAGTCTCGAGAAGTAGTTGGAAAGTAGTATTAAATTGGGTAAAGGTCAGCCGGCGCTCTCATTTTCTCTGTGTGCCCCGCGTAGAGCTCTGCTTCTTTAAATCCAGATTCACCATCTACACAGGACGTGTTTTTATCCATGCGTGGCAGCCTAGAAACAGGTAACTCCCTTCGTTCTCCCTAAAATTGTCTTTCCAATTAAATGAAAGGGAAGGACAAGACAAATAACCAAAAAGGCAACGAGAATTTCGGTGATGTGTAAGGATACAATTAAGGGAAGCAGGGGGAAATCTGCTTTCTGCCTGGTGAGGCAACACAAAAGAGTACACCTAGCCAACAACCACATGTAAAACAAATGCCTGGGCCAGTGCGCATTCAGCATCAGGGTATATATGTTTGTTTAATGATGTCTCCACGGTCTATAGAATTAATATTTAATAGCACTTGTCAGCAAGATTCTATACAAGGGTTTGTTCTGGCTTTTTTTTTTTTTTTTAATGCTTGTTAGTGGTTGTGTCTTCCTGGGTTGTTCTTCTATAATATTAGAATTACTCTTTGCATTTGCAGCAATGTTTGTCTGCCTTTCTACTTTGTGACTTCGCGTGATTTGGCAGGGGACGGGAGGCAGGGAGGCAGGCAACAGAATTAAAAAGGCTTTCATTAGCGCCTCTTCCCTCCTTGGCCAGAGATATAGGGAGCACACCGGGCTTTTTTGTTTGTTTGCTGTTGTTTTTACCGGTCGTGCGGGGCCTGTCTTCTAGTAGTCACTCAAAATTGTTGGGTGGTTTCATCATCAGGATTATCATAGCAATCAACAGAAGTCAAAGAATTAGAACTAATAATATTAGCCAGATGGCCAAGTTACGTTTATAACAAAAATGCAATTTTGTTTTGACTTTCAAGGTTATTAGACTTCCAGTTATTCCACTGTGAATGAAATATTATACTGTGATGTTGAAGAGAACACAATTAGCAAATTACAGAGTATAGATCCTCCCAAGTCGATAATTGGGAATGCTCGGGGTCTTTTCTAAAATACCATGAAGTAGAAAGTCAGCAATTCTGGGTCTTTCATAGGTGAACTGGAACAAATCGTGTAAACTTTGTCCCCTCTTACCTGGCTTTATTTTCATCATGGCGTATTTTACTACCAGAAATTACAGACGTTTGCTTGCTTACCCATTTGTGTATTATTCTTTGGTCACTTGCTTATTTTTCTTCCCCACTGGGATATAAGCAAGGACCTTGCTTGTGTTGTTCAGTAAACCCTCCAAGTCTTTCTCTCCTTCCCCTTGCTGCTAAGTACATTGTCAAACCCTTACAGATATTAGAGGAGTGGCTGAGAGGATGGATGGATGAACGTTTTCATGGGTGCTAATGCCACAGGCACAGCCATGACTCTCAAATATGAGAGTTTTGGTCCCAGGCCTACACGGTAGAGAACCTGAGCTCTGTGGAAGGCTGTCCCGTGGACTGGAGACAGAGGGCAGAAAGGGTTTATCCCTGTACCTGGTTGATGGTAGACGCTCAAGAAATGTAACTCTTATTTAATTGTAGTCTCAGATAAGTTGTGCCCTTAAAAGCACCAGTCGGGTCTTACACTTCTCCATATCTCTAGAGTCCCTGGCACTTTGAAGGACAAATAGTAGGAGCTTTATAAATAGGTGCGTGACTGTGTGTGACTGATAAACTGAAGCTCCAACCACAAAGGAAAAAGTTGTTATATAAACCATCCAGATCCACAGATATTTATCAAGTAGCAACAATGATTAAGAATTGTGCTAGGGATTGTGTTAGCCAGACATCAGCAGGGAATTAGAAACAAAACTCCTGAAAAACTCTAAAAACGTGAAAATCCTGTTCATGGAGTCCATCTTCATAGTAGAAGCTTGGCTTCAGGGTACTCAGTTTCTATAATTCAAGTTCGGGCTCATACTCAGGAATTTACCTAAACGCTAGTAGTCTTAGCAACTGTCAGAAACCAAATATGTCTTTTGCTCTGTTTCCATGTATAATTTGCACTTACTGATGCTCTACCTGCTCGGGACCACCTGTGTTGTGTGTTCTCGTCATCTGAGCACCACACTCCCTTACGCCCCATCCTAGACCCTCTCCATCCTTTACAGACTTGACTGTGATCTGTTTTATGGGGGCGGGGGGTGGGGAATAAATTAGTTTCCTGGGACATCTACATAAGCATTTTCTCCAGAGAGAGTACCCCACTGAGAACAACCCAGGCCTTGAGCATTGTTTTGTTAAATAGTAATAATAACTTAAAATGTGATGGCAGCAGCTGATGCCTAACTGTAAGGTGAAGACCACTCTTGTTAGTGTTGCCTGGCAACCTAAGAGTGACATCTCAGAGAATCTGAAGGGACCCGTGAGTCAGGAGAGGTCATGGCACTAGAATCAAGGGAACCAAAGGGTCACCGAGGACCCACAAAAGTCTCCACTGATTTTATTTTAGTGATTGCAAAGGATCTGATCCTCATCTGTGACATGAAATTGAAGAATACGTGAATAAAAATGGTATAAATCAGATCAAATCCTTTCGGAGTTTAGTTGCCTATTATTTTTTTTAAAGCACCAAAAATCATAGATGGACACACTTCTAAGTGCTTTTCTGACCTTTTTTTTATATTTACATTAACTTGATGAGCTTTAAATACTTTGGGGAATACTCAGAATTTCAAGGACTAGTCAAGAAGGAATCAAAACCCCCAAATTAGAGACATAACAGAGCAAAAACAGCCCCCCAAATAAATGAACCTCCATGAATATTCAGGCTCAAACTTTGAAATATCAGCTTGCTGATCAAAATTCAATGTGGTCTCGCCTAGTTAACTTATGTATGTCCCACATGAGGAAGTACTAAGATTTATTCAGTTTTCTGCACATTGTACCGACCAGCTACACCATGCCCTACGTTATCATATGTCAGATATAGAAAAACACAAGGATCCTTGACTCTGCCCTCAAAGAAGAGTTCACAGTCCCAGGGAGAGTGGGAGTTAGATATGTACTTATACGTATTTGCAATTCCTATTCCAATCAAAGTGTATGGTCTACTAAGGCCTCTCTCTGGCCATGGCATTTTCAGTGAACAGCTGGTCCTCTAGACCTGGAATTTGAGGGAAAGTGACCTTCCCTCATTTTCACCCCCTATTGAGACAATGAAGGTCATCAACCCGACCCCTGGGTCAGGTCTTAGCCTCTTCCAATCCTGCCTGTCTCTTCCATAACTCCTTCCACTGGTCTACTCATCCCTTGCTTGGACTTGAGGAATAGCTTCCCAACTGGTCTACAAACAATCGCCACCCAGTCTGGGCTCAAGTCTGGGCTCTGACTTCAGCAGCTGTGTGACAGTAGGTGATTAGCATCTCTGTACCTTGCTCTTGTCATCAGTAAAATGAGGACAATAATAGCTCCTATCTTACAGCTGTTTTGAAGACTATACTTCCCTTAGAATAACACCCAGCAATAGGAACACTCAATAAAAATTAGCTCTTTTCATCATCACGGCCCCTCTTCCTTAAAATAGTGTCCATTGTACTTAGATAAAATTAAACCCATTAGGGCATAAAAGGACCTTCCTGACCTGATCCCTGCCTGTATGGGCCCTCATCATGAGCCAGTAACAAACCATCCATCCTCTCCTTGAATCTATACTTCAGCTGCACGGGCTTTTTTTACAGTGGATCAAAAAAGCCAAATGGCCTACCGCAGGGCCTTTGTACCTGCTGTACTCTTCCACTCTGAAAATCTGTATGGTAATTCCTCCCATTCTTTAGGTATCAGGTTAACATCTCTTTACAAAGGCCTTACCCAGCTCCCCTTTTAGAATACACCCTCACACCTGTGAGTCTCTCCAACCACTTATTTGCTTCCTCCCAGAACTAACTACAGTCAGGTTTAACTCTTCCCCTAGGATAGGAATCAGCAAATTTTTTCTGTAGAGGGCCAAAGAGCAAGTGCTTTAGGCCTGTGGGCTATACAGTCTTTGTCGTCCCTACTTCATATTTGTAGCACAAATGCAGTGCTTAAAATTATGAACATGAGGGATGCCTGGGTAGCTCAGCGTTTGAGCATCTGCCTTCAGCTTAGGTTGTAATCCAGGGTTCTGGGAATGAGTCCCACATCGGGCTCACCACAAGGAGCCTGCTTCTCCCTCTGCCTAAATCTCTGCCTCCCTCTGTGTGTCTCTCATGAATAAATAAATAAAAAGTTAAAAATTAAAATATGAACATGAATAAGTATATCTGTTCCAATAAAACTTTATTTATAAATTTTAAACTTGAATTCCATATAATTTTTGCAGCAGGCAAATACATTCTCCTGACTTTTCCAACCATTAAAAAATGTGAAAACGGGGGCGCCTGGGTGACTCAGTCAATTCAGCCTTCAGCTCTTGATTTTTGGCTCAGCTCATGATCTCAGGGCCCTGAGATCCAACCCCCGCATTGGGCTCCATGCCGAGCACAAAGCCTACTTGAAAAAAAAATTAATTAATTAATTAAAAAAAAGAAAACAAAGCCTGCTTGAGATCCTTTCTCTCGTCTCCCTCTGCCCCTCTCCCTGTGCAAGTGCTCCAAGTAAATAAATAAATAAATAAATAAATAAATAAATAAATAAAATCTTTTTTAAAATATGTAAAAACCATACTTAGCTCACTGTCCATACAAAAACAGGTAGATTTGGCCCTGCACCAGAATAAAAGCTTCATGAGGGGAGGGACACCCACATCATGTCATTATGTTACCCCAACATTTGGTCTGCGGCCTGATATATAACGGCACTTGTTAATTATTTTTTTGATGAATGAATAAATCTGGCTGTAAGTTGTCATAACTGCAGCTAGATCTATTAAATACCAAGCAAAGTGGCAATTTCAATAGAATTAATTAAACATTCATTTGCATTCAGTGCTTTATAGTTTACAACGTACTTCCCTAAACACGATCACACTTGATTCTCCCCAAAATCTTTGTAATAATGGGGGCAATGATATGAAATGGGAATTTAAGAACTGTAGGAACTTCTCAAGTTAATACAACTAATCAGTGGTGGGATCAGAACAAGAACTTGGTACAATTTCCTCTAGACAGCGGCTCTCAGAGTGGGATCTCTTGATCAGTCACACAAGCATTCTCTGGAGCCAATTGGAAATAAAAATTCTCAAGCCAGACCTACTGAATCAAAACTTCAGTTGTGGGGCCCCACCATGTCTGCCTTTCAAAGTCCTCCCAGATAATTTTGGTGCAGGCTAATGTTTGAGAAACACCGCTGTAGGCCAGAGGCTTGCAGCACTGGCTTCGTCTTGGAATCTCCTGAGGAGTTTGTGAAAAATCAGCAGTGTCTGGGAGCTTTTAAAAATACTGATGCCCACACCCACCCCCAAGATCTTCTGGTGCATTTCATTTGGGGTTGGGTGTGGGCATCAGTATTTTTTAAAGCTCTCTGGGTGACACTAAAGTACATCCAGAGTCAAGATCCACTGCAGCAAAGTCCATGCTGCTTCCCCTAACATAAAAGAAATGTTGCCCAAACTAGTTAGGATCACCTGCCATAGATCCAAGCCAATATTAGGTCCTGAACCTCCTCTCTTCGTGGGACATTGAAAGATGGATTCCGTACTGCCTCAGATAACTTAATAGAGTTTCACAGACACCACAGGCCCACAGAATAAGACCTGCCCCAATAATCTCTCATGTTCCAATTTCTCTTCAGGCCTTTATTCCCATTGCCACAGCCCCCTCCCCTCCTGCTTTCATCAGCTGATTGCACAGATTCCATTAGAACGAAGGGCAGGTGCAGCTTGGAATGAAGCAAGAACTCATCTGTTCCTTCACGTTCTCACTCCTGATGTTTGCTAGTTTGTATGATTAATTTTATCAATTTTCCTGACCTGCTTTGCCACGGAAATAAATATGACAGCTGCTGTGCTGCCTCAATTCTTCCTCTTGCCAAGTGAGATGCTGAGATGTGTTTTCTTGTTGATTGCAGACTTGGGTAAATATCAAGGAAACAGACCAAACAGGATCCATCCTGGTCATACTGACAAAGCAGGTGTGGAACCATACACGCACGCTCTAATAGGATATAAGTAGTAGAAGGCTAATTTCCCACGTTCCAGCTTTCCCAGTGATTCATTCAAGAAAACAAACAGCACATTCCTACATTTCCTGGTCCGTTTTACCCACAAGCTCTAATTTTCCTTCTTTCAGAGTAAACTACTTGATCAGTGACAAGATCAAAATATCTAGTCTCTGGCCGCCTCTTATATTTATCTGTCCGGTAGGGGTGAGGTTTCAGAGTAAAGGATGTATGAAAGCATTTTGCAGACTATAACTTGTCTCAGAAATGCTATAGCTGTTATTATTAAAAGCAGCACCACGTGGCCCTGGCCTAAAAGAAGGAAAATCGCTTGTACTGAGCACCTGGTATTTGCCAGGCGTCGTACATCACGACCCGTTACCATTAATCTTAAGGAAGGGCATACTGATCCCATTTTACCGAGGACACTGAGGCTCAGTTGACTGAGTATCTGTCCTTGGTGGGTTCAAAGACCAACCCGTAGCCCTGTAACCTACCGCATCACACCCCAACTGTCAGGGGTGATGGGCCATGGTCAGAACTGCTCCTAACTGCTCTTACCTGTGAACCCAGCTTCCACACCAGACTGTATTGAGGTGGCACCAGATTTGGCCTTGTAGGAAAATGAAAGAAATCGGCTTCCCTTGGTTCAGTTAGAGGAAAATCCAAAAGGCACTTCATTCCAAAATCCATCGCTACATGACTTTGAGCAAGTTATACTTTCTTCGTGATTCTTTCTTCTTTGTTTTCCAAAGTGGACTGACTTATTGATTTATTTTTATTTGAATTCAATTGGCCAACGTATAACACCCGGTGCTCATCACATCACACGCCTTCCTTAATCAGTGCCCGTCACCCAGTTACCCCAACCCCTCACCACCTCCCCTTCTGCAACCCTTCGTTTGTTTCCCAGAATG
The DNA here is from genome assembly GCF_003254725.2 of Canis lupus dingo. Lineage (NCBI taxonomy): Eukaryota > Metazoa > Chordata > Mammalia > Carnivora > Canidae > Canis > Canis lupus. The sequence continues at coordinate 19,456,239 of NC_064280.1, read as the reverse complement.
ATTCTGTTTTCTAATGTGTAAAACACATAGAACACTAATGACTGATTTTGATTTGGGGGAGTTAAATTAGTTTTTTTAAGATTATGTACACAAAATACGCCAGAAGGCAATTCTTGATCCATATAAGGGGCTTGAGTGTGTGTGTGTGTGTGTGTGTGTGTGTGTGTGTGCGCGCGCGTGCGCGCGCGTGTTTCAGGAAGGGACAACAAAATACAAGGGCTGGGTCTTAGTGAGTGGCACCTGGTCATTTTGTACCCGTGGTAACCGGCTGAGGGCTGCGTGGGGGGACATGCAGAAGACTGAGCAGCCACACCAGCCTGGAGCTTCCCTCTGCGAAGGATGGGCAGCGAGACCAGTTTTGTGAGGGAAATAGTTGAAGAGAAAGTGCCAAAGCCTATTTTCCTAAATCATTCAACTGGAAGGAAACTTCAGAGGCCATTTGCCCCCCTGCCCCCTCCGCTTTCAGGGAGTAGGTACTATTATCTCTTTTGAATGGAAACACGAAGACCAGAACACTGAAGCAACAATGCCAGTGAGCAGCGAAGAGTGGACTCGAATCCATGCTTTCCACCCCTGTGTTATGAAGACTGCACCCAGCTTGCCCAGGCTTTCTTCTGTCCACCAGCCCTTTCTCCACATGAGGTTCTGGAAGAATACAGCCATCATGGTTGCAAGAACTGGCAAGCACTTGATGGGATGAGCACTGGGTGTTATTCTGTATGTTGGCAAATTGAACACCAATAAAAAATAAATTTATTATAAAAAAAAAAACTGGAGAGGGAATGGGCGCACCATAGGCCTTTCACAGGGAACCAGGCTTGCCTCGGCACTCCGTACTCTCTTTGCCATCCTTATCCCCATCCCTGCCCTCATTTGGGCTATTCCTCAAAACAAAGTCATCTGAGAATGTTCCTCTAACACCTGGATGGGGGCATGATAAGGTGTCGGCGGGTTATTGAGAAGAATGTGTCTGAAGGAGGCCTGGAGCCCAAGCAGCTGGGCGTCAAGACGCTCCCGTGGCTCTGGGGGTGGTGTTCTGATCAGGAGAAGCGACAGTGAGCAGGGCCATCAATTGTTGTCAGCATTAGCTTACATTTGACTTGGTGATAGTTTTTGGAGAATAAACCGCCAGCCTGCTCCCAAGTACACCACAGAACCCTCGGTCAATGGATCATTTCCCTCCCCACAGAAAACCTCCACTGAGTAGCTATCCTGCTGCTTCTTATCACTTGCTCCTCGCTGGGGGAGGGTGAAGGGAGTGGAATGGAGATGTTGTCTTTCTCTGTGGTCCCCTGGGCCTGCTGAGTACAGAGGTACGAGCAGGTGCTCAGCGATTTCCCCCCATCCCATTTGTAAAAAGAAAATGAGATGGAGGAAGGGAGGAGAGATGCTCACGTTACTTTCCTTCGCATTGATCGCTGCACACACCATCATCAGAGTCACCAGGGGGAGGGATGGTGGAGAGCACAGGCTCGAATCAGGGCCCTGCCTTCTGAGCAGAAAGAATCAGGCATGCGACATGATGTCTAATTTCCAGCCTCCCAATTGCCCAAGCAGACCTCATCCCCTGAATTCAGCTATTCCTAAATGAGGGGAGCGGGGAAGGGGGGTCTCCTGCCGGCAGAGTGTTGAAAGCACGATCCATGACATAGGCCTGGGAGGAAGATTTTGCTGGGGAAATGCAAGAGCTTCAGTATTTTGCACACCAAGCTTGTCTTCTAATGACAGCCTTGGGAGCCAGACATTTCTAAGTGCTAATTAGAGGTGTTGATTATCGTGGTAACCCTGTGGGGGCTCAACCCAAGCCCGAGAGCAAAAGCCACAGATAAAATAAAGATTGTTACAATAGCTCGCGGTGTCACATGAGCATCAATACTGGAATGTCAATGCTCAGGCGCAGTCCAATTGGGGACTCTGGCTACAGCAGTGACGGAGGCCCGGGCCAATACACGGGCTGTCACACCATTTAAAATGTGCAATTCTGATCGACGGACAGATACTCCATCCTAATCAATCAGGAAAAACTCACCAGGACTCAGATATGAAGAAATCGACTTATGACAGGATTGCACTACAACATATGCAGAAGCCACAGAAACAGGATGCACGGAGAGCCTCTAGCTTGCAATTTTAAAGTAAATGAGCTTTTTAAGGCGCAATGTGCTGCGTTTACACGTGTGACCTTAAGCATGCACATATTTCGACATGCATGCACGCGGTTTTTCTTATAGGGAAAGCATCTAGGTCATTGATTTGCGCTCACTTTACATCCCTATCCTTTGACAGCTCATATCTGTGCTGGAAAAAGGATGAGGATCAGAAATGGAAGTTTTGAGGATGAGTGTTAAGTAGAGAGGTGGTCCAGCATCAGATGGAGAACCGAGACTCTAGAATCTGAAGAGGGCCGAGCAGCAACTCCAACACTCCCTACTTAAGCTTCCTAAGCCCCAGTTTTCCCTTCTGTAAAATGGAAGTGATAATAGCAGGTAATAATAGGAGGCCTGAGGATTAAATGACATAAAGCTGACCAGACTCAGCACTGTGTCCGGCATTGATGCCAATCAAGTCACTTCACCTGTTTTGGCCTCCTTTTCCTCATTTGGAATAAACAGAAGATAATGATGCCCACTTTGAGAATTGTTTCAAAATGAAATGGGATGATGCAACTTATGAGCCAGTTCGAATTTACAAAAGACTGCAGTGATCATTATAAACACGGCCTAGGTTGCCATCTGTTTGAGGCAGATCGTCTAGGCTAGGCCTAGACCAGCTCCTCTGCCCTCGAGCCTCTGGCTTGCTGTGTGACCTGGAGGAGGTGGCAATCCCTTCTATTTTTCTTAATCCGAAAGCTGATTCAATAAAAGGTCAGAATTTGAATGAGGTAACGCACGGACCTCTCTTTGTCACCTGTGAAGCACGTACACAGACAACTGTCTTATGGTATGGTGTGGTGGGCTTTGAAGTGGGGCAGACTCAGATGCAATTTTGTCTCCACATTTTACCAGTTCCTTATCTCTGGGCAAGTTACCTAAGTTCCCTTGATTCTAAAACGAGGACAAGAGTAACTGTCCCAAAGGCCATGAATGAAACATCTAACACCATTTCTGGGATGCCGAATATCACAAACGGCCATTGTGTCCCATTCTCGCCCAGTGGGTAATCCTGATTAGGACAATGGGGATACCTTATCCCTCTGCAACGGGGAGAAAAGGTGAGCTCGAACAAGTATTAATATGACCTCCACACCTGGATGTGGTGGCATGCCCTAAGAAGCATATGAAAGTGCAAAAGAAGGAGAAGAAATCACTCTCAACCCCGCATACAGGCAGCCAAGCCCTGGGCATGATGCTCTATCTCTGATCTAAACAGACCCAGGAGGGAACATGGCAGGGATGGAGGAGGGCAGAGCCATGTAGTCATTTTTTTCTGCTGAGATATTCCCTGGCTGCTTAAACCCTCCCTTTATCCCCAGAGCTTACATTTTTCAACACCAGCAATCTGTACATTGAAGTCACTTTACTCTGTTGGGAGGCATAAATCTGGCCTCCTCAGAGTCCACTGCAGCAAATTGCTAGCACCTTCTCAGACACAAAGGAGAAAATCAAGGTTGACTGCAAAATTCTTCTAGTTGCTTTGAGAAAGTCATCCTACTTGAATTCGATGGACAAGCATTCTTTAAGGTATGCTCTACAGAACGCTGGTTCCAAGAGATACTTTTTTTTTTTTTTACTTTATGGCCAAAAGTTGGCAAGACACTGTATGCTCTATCTCCCTTTTTGAAATTGACAATCAGTATTAGCTCATTATTGGAAACGTATCCCGGTCAAGCAACTTCTACATTTCCATTAGTGTTTCCCTAACTGATTTGCCAATGGAGCCCATTTTCCAAAGAACACCTATCCAATATGAAGCTGGTTTCTAGGAAGGCACTTTTGTCGACTCGGTAAAGAGTCTAAGACTCTTTTCTCCCACATATGCAAAACTCTATTTTAGGTTTTAAGGAATCTTTGATAGATAGAGGATGTCCAACAAGTATTTGTTAAATGAAAGGATCCCACAAGTGATTAGCCATTTGGCAAATTATAGGGAATTATTCTATGTCCGTTAATGTGCCACCATAAAAAACTCACTGACCTATCGACCCACAAATGTTTATCCAATGCCCATACCTTTTGCTGTGAGGTGAATGGTTTCATACAAGCCAACCTGTTATTAAAATGCAAAGAATCCAAAGCAACCTCAGCCTTGACTTGGGTCAACTCTGGAATTATCTGTCAGCGTGCTTGTCTCTAGGTTGCTCTTCCCTCTAGCCACACAGGAGGACAGTCACCACCCCTTAGATTTTTTTTTAATGTCCTAATTGTCAACAGCCTCTCCCCTTTGTCTCATGAACCACTGAAATGTGCACAACGTGCTAATACTTCGATGCCCCAACTCCGTTTCTTAGATTTCTTCTTTCGCCTATTATCAGCACCACCACTCCTCATCAGATTACATGTCCTGATGTGAAATTCATAAAATATGACCACAGAATTCACAGGTAATCCAGTAGGAATCGCCCATGCCAGATGAGGTGAGAGAGATCTGATCTCTGTTTCCAAGGATAATGACAAGGAAATATATAATTCCATGTCATCTTTTATCATTGTTTTCGTTTTATAAAATGTCATTTTGTGGTTATTATATGTAGGTTTCTGTGCGTGAGTTTATATATTCTGAAGAAGACGGCCTTAGTCTGAAAGGAAATGCATACCACAGGGTCCTCACATCAATGCAAATATTACCTTTTTTCCAAGGTCTTAGAACAGCCAGCCACAGTGGTGGCCGTGGTGATTTACATTCCCCAGGAAGGGTTAACCTCATCTCACGGCCACTGTTGTCTCAGGACAACTTGTCAGCCCACAAGAACATCCCATAATGGATTTGAAGTGGATTGTGCAGCCCCTTGCAAGGTGGATGCTGTATTTATTGAATAGACATTAAAAAGAACATTTCTCAATTTCTCAGCACTGAACTCAGGGTCAATGGATCTTCTTGGCACTGACATGCTGAGTCAACTCCTAGCTCAAAGCTTTTAAAGGGACTGGGGTTAGATTAAAGGATTAGACTCCGTCTTGAATGTTTCCCTGGCAAAATCGTTGGGTCTTAAATCATTTATGTTGCCTTGCAGTACTTTACTTGGCCTTTCACTGCTAGCTTTGAAAGAAACACAAACAAACAAACACGCTCACGCCGACAACACACCAAGAGCATAGCAACTCTTCTTTTGCAGATTTGACTAGAGATTTTTAACCTCGGAGAGGAAACTACCCCAGACTTGTCATAGAGGTAAGTTGCTATGCCTTTAGCAATCATTAGAAGGTAGTAGGCCATGCCCGTGGGCTCCAAATCCTGCACCCCCAAGTGGAAAGTAAGCCTGGAATACCTGTGCCTTCGTATCCTGCCACACGGCCATCCTTAACGTAAACCCAATTGACTAATTGACTTTGTCTGAGACAGTCACAGTCCCCCTCACACCTTCTGCATGCATCATCCCCACTTCAGTATTCACTGGAATACCCACCCATGCAGTCAATCATTGTCACCTGTCACCCTGCTGGAAGTCTGTATATACACAATGCCATTCACTCATTGATGGCTTCTTACAAAAGAAAACAAGGTTTCAGTTCTTTTACATACTTGGCTCATGTACAATTAAATGCAGGTCAAACGACACACACATATTTTTTATTTAGTATATTCCAGTGTAGGAAAAATACCTGGCGTGTTACATGGAACAACTAAGAGTTCCATACATGATACCTATAGGTAGGAGCCCAACTAAGAGATGTTTGAGCAGAAGAGGAATTGGATATTCACAGGCTTACTGTGTTTTTGGGAGAACACAGGGTTTAGGAAAGGAGACCTGTGTTTGAATTTTGAGTTCCAAATTGAACTCTTCTTAGCTCTACTACTGACAAAAACAAAGCAAACACTCTTGTGACAATGAAAGTTAAGAAATCTCTAAAATATCCTCAAGAATCAGTAAGTCAAAAATGTTCATTTTATTTATTGCCTAGAACCTCCTTATCCCACCTAATTCATACAACAAAAAAAGTAGCTTTGATGAGATAGACATTAAAGCGTGATGGAAGGCATTAATAATGATCTCTTAAATACAAAATATAAACTCCATTGTTTCCTTTTGGCTTTGTCTACAGTACTTTGCTACAAAAACCTTCCAAGCCAGCCAACAGTGGCTTTCTCACTGACGTGCCAAGACATCTCCACCTCCACCCTCTTTTCCTCCGACTCAGGCTGTTCTTTTGCCTTTCTCTCTCTAGCCTAATCCTACATTTCCAAATGAGCCCAATTTTACATGTATGTCCCTGGTGAAGGCGTCTCTGACCATTGCAGTCACACTGGACTTTTTACTTATTCAATTGCAATGTTTACTATTGTTCCATGAGAATGTTTGTTATGACTTATTTCCTCAATTAGATAGAGAACTGATCAAAAGCTACAGCTTAGTTTTTACATGTTTCATTTTTGCATCTCATCTCTTCCCTCTCGGGCAACCGCAGACCCTTTATGTGCCCCATTGTTGTACTGAGCATGCTCTGTTTAGGATAGGTGCCCCACAGCGACTTGTTTCCTATCTGATTATGTTCTTGTGTAACCGTTCTGAACTATCTAGCTCTCTTCCCCCTCCAGAGTTGCCTTTCTTTCCTCCAGTAACAGCCCATTTCCTCCCCAGGCCCGGGAATCCATTCTATTCTGGGGGAGGATTTGTACTCGAAATTGTTGCCCTGCTTCCGGTACCTAAGCTACTGCCCCATTTCTGTGAACAAGTCCCTATCTTGCATCCCACTCTTGTACTTGTTTAATTTCACTGTGGTTGAAGCTCTGCCTCTGAATCTGACCAAGTTCCTCATTTCCCGCCCCCCAAAAAAGACTATATGTAACTCCTGGCAATTCTCTCCCAAAACCAGAGCCCTCCCCTAAAGACCTCTCCCAAAGCTGAAAAACAATGTCTGTTCATCGACTACTCTTCACTCCCTGCTGTCAAACTTCTTGATCTTTAATCCGGCCTCCATTGCACCAACGAATTCTACTCCTACTAGACTCTAAAAGTAAGTTTCTCATGCTCCCCTCCATTTTATCTTTACCTGCTTCCCCTGAAACTCTCCCCGACTCTGAACTCCAATGCCCACATCCCAGCTGACTTCCCCCTCTGGCCTCCAAGCCCTTTCTAACTCCCCCAGCACCCATACAACCATTGTCTGGATCTCTTAGGCTCAAGCAATAATACTCCATGTCCCGTGAAGACAATACCAGATTCCCCACTCTCCTATGAGGAGAGGCAGGACTCATAAATCACCCATTACTATACTTTTTGGACATCATTATCTACTTGCCTGGCTCTATTACCTCTACCATCTGCAGCTGAGCCCAGCTTCAAATGCCACCCCAGGCTTCCAATCTCTGCATCCAGATTCCCCGTATCCCATTCTGGCGATACCAGCTCTGGTGTGTACTGCGGGGCTCGGTCACTGGCAGTCATGTTGTCTTGAGCATGATGTTGTTTAGTGAGTAGAATAGTCTGTGGGCATCACCTGTGGTGTCATTGTTGTGACTTGGCTACATCTTCTGGTGGTCTCAGAGACAGAAAGCGCCAGTGAATTGCTCAGGCAAATTTCAGTGAGTTGGTGCCATCCAGGCAGTGAACCCAACAAACCAGAAACAAGGCTTGGAGTTTCTACTGCAAAATGACACAGGGTCAAGTGTTTGTTACAGGGACTAAAGAAAGGGAAGAAAAATCCTAAGCATATAGGCAGAATAAACACAAAGTTGTTCCAGAGTGGGAACAGTTTTTATTCCTCCCCTGGGCCTAGACTAATTCTCATTTCTCAAAGCTTCTTTGAGCCAAAGGGTCTTGCTCATAAACCTAGATGCACATGGCAATAATGTTAACTCCATGTGTGCCAAGCCACCGCTGTGTCCCAGGCCACAAGGAAACTAGTAGCTGTTATCAGAACCAAGCCATAGGTGAAGCAGTAAAAGAGATTCATTGTTAGGAAAGAGGTGAACCCAGAGAGTGTCTTGTTTGATTGTTTTCTCACACAGCTCAAGTGATAGTGGGCTACCGATCTATTTTAATAGTAGGCTTAAAGCATTCGGATTAATGCTTTGTTTGGCCTTGATGCCCATTAGACTAAGCGCCCCTACCTTGTCCCTGAACTTCAGGTGTCTCCCTCTCCCATTCTGGGACTCTGTCCTCCCCACTGAGTTCATGGGATCCACCTCAGTGATGGCATCTCCCACTGTCAACTCTGGCCTCTAGACAGCAACCACTACAGAGCCTTCGAGGGATGCTGGTGCTCTCTGACCACTATAGCTCTGGGTGCCTGATGAAGGGAGGCCCTCTGGATCCCGCTAGGGGACAGAGATGGCAGAGAAATGCCTCAGCATTCCTACCACCCTAAGGCTTTCAATTCCTTCTTCTACAGTATATCAAGGAAGTTCTAGCTTCTTGTCTTCATTTAAGATTGAGTAGAAGTTTCCATCGGCCAACTGAGAATATTGTCAAAGCCCCTTCCAGATGCTTGGGATGCATTTAATCTTTGGATAGTGCTCCCACATTAATCAGTTCAGCCCAGGCCACCACTAGAGATCTCCCTTCATGGTGGTAACACACTGAGATCCATTTCCACACACGTTTCCCTGATCACTGCTGATTTAAACTGGCAAAATAGTTCAGAATTTTTGGTGCGTATGTCTCTCCTCATGAGCTCTACTCCATGGTGCCGAGGCATTGAGTCTTGCTATGGGTCTGCCAGAAGTGAGAGATGGTAAGGCAGGGTGTTGAGAGACCCAGCATTCCCTACGAAGTCAGGTACCTTTCCCAAGGTCAATACAAGGTTCTTCCCTGTAAAAGGGCAGCCAGATCCTTAGACACTGGAAGTGGGGAAGGAAGGCTTATTGGTATTGGTGGTATTGGGAGGCTCACTGAACTCAAAATCATAATAATCAATGCAAATGCCCCATTCTAATCTCAGGGTTCCATTCTTCCTTTATTAAGGCCTAACTTTCATTTTCTTTCTTTCTTTTTCTTTCTTTCTTTCTTTCTTTCTTTCTTTCTTTCTTTCTTTCTTTCTTTTTTCCTTTCTTTCTTTCTTTTTTCCTTTCTTTCTTTTTTTTTTTTTTTTTTTTGCCTAACTTTAACTTAAGAGACAGCAGAAGCCTATGGGTTCAATTTACACTTAATTCTGTCATCTCCGGAACCATATGTATCTTGTTTTTCAGCCCTAGAGCTCTAAGAAACAGAGATTCCTTTAGGAGAGCCATAGACATTTTCTGGTTCTCTATTTGTGCCTTGAGCTGAGAATTTAAATTTAAGTTTCAGCTTTTGGCTTTTCTTTTTCTAGATTCTCCAGTACAGGAAGAAGCAGCCCTCCTACCTGCCCTACTCTTTGTGCTCCAGAAAGTGCTATTAACACAACTTGCAGATTCCCATGCCTCACCTTATGCAGACATTGGATTCCAGGAAACTGAAGGTGATAACTTAAGCAACTGTTTTATCATTTCATGCCATGGACTAGCTGTGACCCACTTTTCAGTGACAGTAAAGTCACTACTTCCTCCAAGTGTAGCCAGATCAGAGAACAAATTTGAGATTTTTAAATTTTCTCTCCTCCTGGCAACGCTTCTGATATGCAGAAACTTTTCTCAGTCGGACACCCCCCCCATCAGAAAACTAGGAAGTATTAAATGCACTGGGATATAAGAAAGCTTAATCACAGAATGAGGGATTTATAGAATCTTTAGAAAAGCTAGAGGAGCAAAGATCAAGGAAACAGATCCTGATGATAGCAGACCAAAGCCCCAAAGTGGATGATTCTCAAAAGCTTTCCAAGAAATTGCTGAGAAGCTTGCACCAACTGTCTCAGCCTGCCATGGAAAGGTTCTTAAAAGCTCACTGGAACCCCACTGTGAATCTCACCTTTGCCCTTGCACCTGGTGCAATTGTGTTTAAGGGAATACTGGCTTCTCCTTTTCCACCTTCCAAGGCACGCGTGAATTCTTCATACTGGAAAAGAGTAACCTAGGACTACAAAAGGAACGGAATTCTGAGAAATGTAATTTCTGGCTGTGCTTCTATAATGTAAAAGGGGATGATGGTGGTGATAGTTGACAACAGATAATCCAGGACACTTATCAAAAGGAAATAATCACTATGGATTGGGTTCCAGGCATTGGTGTACACACCGCAAGGGTCATATTTGGGGACAGGTTTTCTCCAGGAATGTCTAACTCACAACATGTAGACAAATGATTACCCTGACTAGACCAACACATATTTTGGCTCTATCTTATGAGAAAAAAATGTTTCCATATACATTTCTGCAAGTTCTGTTTCCAAGAAAGCTCTCCAATGCATCTATACCTTTCCATCTCCACTGTTAGACCTGTCATTTCTCATCTAGAAAATCATTTTATTCTCTTTCAGTTCTCTACACCCAATCCGCTCTCCACTCTACAGCCAGAGAGATCTTTCTAATAATACACTTCCCTTCTTAGAAATCTCCTACTTGTACCTATACCCTCCACTGAGTATCATCGGTATTAAACTCTCTTCGATTTTTTTCATTGTGCCCTATTTCCTCTGCCAAACACCTTTTCCTCTGCCAAGCCGACCCTCTCCTCTTTCCTACTCCATATTCAACTCTCTTCTGACCTTCCTTTGCACAATGTTCATCCAAGTCTTAACTTAAACATCATTTCCTTGAGGAGCCTTTCCCCACCTTACCTAATACACTTCATTATTGATTTTTGTGCCTTTAGTTTAAGGCCTATTCTAAGCTGCCCCATAGATGAGCACTGGGTGTTATGCTATATGTTGGCAAATCCAACTCCAATAAAAAAAATAATAAAAAAATAATAAGCTGCCTCATAGTCATAGCCTTTTGCTTGGCTCACCTTAGGTCACCCCTGAAACTGTGGGAGCAGGAAATAAGCTAGATCAGAAGGAAAGAGAGCATGAGCCCTTCCCTAGGGATGGAGGCCACCCAGGCTACACCTTTGCTCTCAGTTAGGGTATGAGGTGCTGCTTTCAGAGTATTTCAGTAAGCAATTGCATGGAAAGAAAACTGATGGGCAGCCCAGGTGGCTCAGGGGCTTAGCGCCGCCTTTGGCCCAGGGTGTGATCCTGGAGATCCAGGATTGAGTCCCACATCGGGCTCCCTGCATGGAGCCTGCTTCTCCCTCTGCCTGTGTCTCTGCCTCTCTCTTTCTCTCTGTGACTCTCATGAATAAATTAATAAAATCTTTAAAAAAGTAACTTAAAAAAAAAAAGAAAGAAAGAAAACTGAGCCCAGAGAGAGACTTAGAAGGACCAAAAACAAGGAGCTTAAGGACAACAAGAGCTTCAAAAACTTCCTTCCACTTGACAGTGTGCCACTACGTGGTTCAAAGGGCAGAATCAGCATGGCACCTCACATTCATCAAGCCCTCAAAAACACTTGTTGAGTGAGTAAATACATGAGAAAAGGGACAGATAATTAAATGAGGACAGAACTGTTCTTTCTTGAATACTGTTAAAGTATAGATCGTTCGCTGACACTAGCCACCAAAAGTGGACTGTGTCTGCTCATGTGTCAGGTGATTTATACCATGATACCGTGTGCATGCGTGTCTGTCATGGTTAGTGCTTCTTGTACCACCCGTCCATATGTCCTTTCATGGTACCTTCTCTGTAACCATGTGGACCTGATTGTCTATCATCTTAAGCTTTTTGAAACCAGCGCTTTGTCTTCAGTATTCTGCAAAAATACTGACACACAGTAAGAACTCAAAATGTCTTTTGGATAAAAGACTGTTACCACAAAGAAATACCATATTTTTTTACATATTCTCTTCTAAATAAGTGATTTTGCGAGCATGAGTATAAACCCTAGACAGTTATACCATGTTTCAAATAATAGAATTATTGGCAATCTAAATTTGGTCCTACCTATTCATAAAGTAGTTTGATATTTATGGTTGCTCTTCACTATTTCGATGCAGTGGAAAGGTCGGTATCACATCAGAGTTTGTTTTAAATAAATAAATAAATAAATAAATAAATAAATAAATAAATAAATAAAAAGTAGGTTTCCACATGGAGATACTATATATTTCCATCGTTTCAGACAAAAGAGCTACCAAATGCAAGGTGTAGAGCTAGCCATTGGGCAAATGAATCCTTTCTCTGCTACAACAGAGAACTCCTCCCCAGCGATGAGAAAGTTGGCATGGGTTTTGCTCCCTTGCACAGTCCTAGGTAAATGCTAATGAATTCTGGTTCTTTGGGTTTCTATGTCTTCTACTTTAAGTCAGCTTGCTCTCTTTCAGCTTTACTAGATTGGGTACAGTAAAATAGATTAAGCATTCCCTTATCAAATTACAATTCCATTCAGCCCCACCCCCCTTAGATTAAACCCAATACACTTGATGGCAGCTTGGGGCACCCTACATGTTACTGTTTTTTTTGTTTGTTTGTTTGTTTGTTTTTCTCACAATCTTTAGGTCTATTGCCACAGATGGCTAATTTCATCCACTATGTATGCTTTGGATATAATCTGTTTTGGATATTAAAGGCCAGACCCACGTTCCTCATCCACAGATTCTTGGTGGGAGGGATGCCCAGAGTGGACCACAGGCACTGCCAACACCTTGCAAGAGAAGGACGGGCATAGCTATCATGTAGGTATCCCTGGATGCATTTAGAGGCTGGTAAAATGAGATTCCCTGTTGACTTCAGAACAGCAAAATGAAGCCTGCTTGGGGAATTTAGAATCTATAGTAGCAAAACCAATGCAAAGAAAGGTATTTTGATCCTCACACTTTTTCAAATCAGCAGTACAGCACACAGCAGCCCAATGGACTCCTTGGGGCATTAGGCATTTATATCACCCAGGAAAAAGAGCCACAATAAATGCAGGCTATTTGGCCTCTTAGTGGAAATGGACTATAAGCCAATTGTTTATTAGGGCCCTCTATTTGCCTCCATTTGTATGCCTTCTCTGAAACTCTTGGTGTCTGTGAGTGAAGCAGTCAGGCATGGTCTACAGTCCCCCAAACAACAATTTTAGACTGTCAGAGCAGACCCCATTTTGGCAGAGCTAAATACAATTCTTATTGAAGTTAATTCCAGTTCAAGGAGCAAGTGTTCACAAACGCATGCCAGGACCATACTTTCCAGTCATGCCTTCAGGGTCTTACAAGACGTAACACGGTCTTGGAGTGGGAGCCACCAACACATTTCTCTAAAGGTGAGGGAGGGAGCAGCAGCACCCTCAGGAGAGGTCTGCAGAAAAGAAGTAGTTAAAATGGGGGAAATGACAGCTTTGTGTTTTGTGACCATATTGTCTCTCTTACAGTAAACGTAGAAATAAACTTTGTGATTGGGAAATTGAACCCTGAAATGATTCTTCTATTAATTATTCTTACAGCTTAAATGAGTGTGAGTTTTTAAGTAATCAATGGGCACTTAACAAGCACAAAGTCATTATTTTTAATAGGACCATTAGTGTATTTTTTTTCACAAAATGGTGGTTATTGAATCTATACTGCCTAAGAATAAAAATGCCAGATTTCATTATGACAATTCTCTAGTAAAGTTTAATGGGTATGTTGTATTCCATGGTGCATGCAGCAATGCTATTTTATAAACAGTCTATATACTCTTATCCATTCTCTCTCTCTCCATATATATATATATATATATGGTTAACATTGCCTTCAAAGATTTCTGATCCAATAATCATTAAACCTATCTCAATTTATTCATACTATTTGGGCTGACAAACTGTCTGTTACTTTTTTACATTTAATGTTGAAAATATCAGCCTCATAATACATTAACTCTGATTTTATCCTTTTAATCTATACCCCAGTCATCTCAATTGATTTTTTAAAAGATGTATCACAAAAAAGTCACTTTTTTTTTTGCAAGCAACTCATTACCAGATGCTGGAGGTATGGAGATGGTTTACATCTGAAAATAGCACAAATAAAGACAAACTACAGACACAGCAAATGTGATACTAATAAATCCTAAATATGTAAAGTTCACTGTATATGAAAACGGATCAGCTGATACAAAGCCAAAGTTATAAAAGCTCCATCAAGCAGCTCAGTGACACAAAACAGCAGCTACAGCTAAGAATCCGTGGGTCTATTTTACAAATTTTCACATTCCTTCATTAAGAGGCAATATGTGTCTTTATCTCATTAGATAAAAGGACAAACTTGAGGACAAAAGGATTAATTAACTTGTGGCCACTTTACAGAGTCATAAAGATGCAGTGAGGAAGTAGACAGAGGAGTCTGTGTTCACTCTAGAATTTGGTCATATTGAGGCATGTGTATAGGATTGGATGCTTAAAAGAACATGAACCCTGTGCGCATAACCCCTCACTTCCCAGCAAAATATCAATTGAGAAAGACCTTCCCTGAGGTTTAGCCAATTGTGATGCCCATCTATCCCTAGGAGAGCATGATTTGGGGCCCAATCATGGCTGTCACCTAATCTGTCCTATGGCCTGGAGCCTTCTGAAATCACATCTAAGTTCTGTGGGAAGAGGGCCGAAAGTGCAACTTTCTTCATCAAAACCTCACTGCATTATCTAGCACCACAAGACAGCACTATTTTGTCACCTTGTCATGTAATTTGTTTTAAAACACAAAGACAGAAAGCATTTTCTCCTACTTGAATGGACACCTATCAAGGGCACCATCCCCTTATTAATGTCAGAAATATTACCAGGCTTAACTGCGGTGCTTCGGGCATTCTGGAATTCAACGTGTCATAGATACAGCACACCACTGATGGGCCTCGGCAGAAGGCACCACAGCTGTGAAGTGTCCTCGTCAGACAGCACAGGTGATAGAGGAAGCAGAAAACAGCAAAAAAGTCAAACAGTAGGAGGGAACAATAGCAGGAGTCACATGATAGCAGAAGGTGCTACATTCCTGGCACACAAGAGATAACCTTCTACTCTCTCTTCTGGAGAATTCCAAAAAAAGCCTGCAGAGACTTCCCCATGGATTCAAGTCTCCACATTTGCAGAAGGAGGCAGGCCCTGGAGTACTTGTTGTGCAGTTAGTGGCATTCCCGTGACCTTATTTTATTATTCCTGACCTGTTTGGTAGGAAAAGCATAGATACAGAGAACACACAAAAGGGTAGATCATGGCCATGTGCATGGATCCTATCTAACGAGGCTGGCACTGCCTCCGAAAGCCAGCTAGGCAAACTTCCATGAAGCCCAGGCCCAAGCCAAGTATTCCAGTATGAATCACACACCCAAAGATAAGCTTGATTAGAGCTGAGTGGCTCCGCAAGGACAAAATGGTCAATGAGCCAAAATCAAAGAATAAAAGCACTTGATGGTAGAGTACCTGCCGGCAGAGTCATGCTCAGTCTCCTATCAGAGAGGGAGCAAGGGATCTGGCCTCTGCTGAACCAAAAGATGGCACCCAGCAATCAGCACCCAGGTTGAGGAAGGTGTCCCAAGTTTGGAAAAGCTAAGTTAGGGACATGAAGAAGCAAAACAAAACAAAAAGCAGAAATCTTTAATAACCAAAGTAGTTGGGGCTAGGCTAGATGAGATTAAAAGACCAAAAAAATGAATTCAATTAATTAATGAATGTTGGGGTTACTCAGTATGTCAGCACTGAGCCCTGAGCTAGGAGCTACTGATATGTAGGTGATGCAGGGAGGGAGCCAGGAGACTGCAGCCAGGGGGCTTCTCAGCTTCCTGTTGGGACACAACTTTTGTGGGTGAATTCCTTTTCCCACTTCCTTCTCCCGCTGTCTGTCATTACTGGTCTGTGCTCTCCATGGGGCCCTGAAATCTCTATGAGGCATTTGTACCACGCTACCTAATTCCCTCTGAGCTAACATTTGAATATTTAATAACAGTTTTCTGGTGGGGAAAGAGTTACTACCACATTAAACTTTTGGGGGACACCTGGGTGGCTCAATTGTTGAGCGTCTGCCTTTGGCTCAGGTCGTGATCCCAGGGTCCTGGGATCGAGTCTCACATCCTCCCCGCATGTAGCCTGCTCCTCCCTCTGCCTGTGTCTCTGCCTCTCTCTGTGTGTCTCTCATGAATAAATAATTAAATAAAATCTTTTTTTAAAAAAAGTTTGGACCTATTGTGAAATACATCATGATTTCAGAAATATTTAAATGGGGCATCTTCGCATTGGAAATACCACAGTATGCGCTCATAATTACTGTTGGAACAAATGAATGAACTCACCCCTCCTGAGTCTTAGTGCCTCGCTCTGCACCCCTCCTCCCATTACAAGGATAAAATGAGATATGTGTATATAAAGCACTCAGCACAATGCCTGGGACGTTAAAACAGTCTTCTCGCACTTGGAGAGAGTGGGGAATTCGAATCTGAGGTGGCCTGTCAGCTTTCAAAGAAAAAATACATTATAAGAAGTGACTGTGGGAGCAGTAAGGCTGTGTTGAAGGACATCAGGAAGGAAGAGACATAATGAGGGGCTTCGAGGTGCCACGACCCTGAGAGTTCTGCTGCAGTTGCAAGGCCCAGCAGGTGAACCAAGAGCAATCACCCTGGGAACCCCGATCTCCTGTTGAACTCAAGGCCCCCGCTGCCACTGCTGGGGGTGCTGAGAGAGAGCCTCCTGAAATATGAGAGCAGAACAATCCTCCAGAAGATGCCAGGGCCTCACATGGCACGAGAGGGAGGTGGCATCCCTGGCTGGGAGAGAGCCAAGAGCTCTGAGAGACATTTACCCCAGCCCCACTTAGAGGCACAGGAGTGCTGAGGGCAGGGCAGGACGAGAGAGACACACACCTTGAGCCACTCAAATGCCTGCAAAAGGAAAGATTCCCCCCAGCGTCGGATCATCCGATGCCTGTGGTGAAAGACATGAACGAAAGCAACCACAAAGCGCAGACTCAGGTCCACCACACACTGGACTGGCTCCACTCCCATCCAACACCCCCATGGTCTGACAAAGGGCCATGGCCTTTTCTATGGTTAAACATTAATTTCTTTTCAAGATTTTATTTATTTATTTGACAGAGAGAGCACACAAGCAGGGGGCGCAGCGGGCAGAGGGAGGGGGAGAAGCAGGCTCCACACTGAGCAGGGAGCCCAATGTATTGGGACTTAATCCCAGGATCCGGCAATCACAACCTGAGCCAAAGGCAGATGCCGAACCGACTCAGCACCCAGGTGCTCCCAAACATTGTTTACTCTCTTTCACGGCTTCTTTTGCATGTAATGTCTGTCGTTTAATCACAAATCAGTAGACATATGAAGAAGTAAGAAGACGTAGCCGGTTGCCAAGAAAGGAAACGGTCAAATAGAACTACACCCAGAAATTGCCCAGATGTTGGAATTATCAACACAGACTTTAATATAGCTATGCTAAATATGTTAAAGGATCTGGTGGGAAAACTTATAGGAACAGAGGAGGAATTTTGGTGAAGGGATAGAAAGTTTTTGAAAACAGTCAGAGGGAAATCCTAGAGGTTGAACAAAATCTTGTGGGAGAAAAAGAATTCTTTCAATGTGCTTATCAGCAGGATGGACTAAGCATCAGAGAATGAAAACAGGTCCAAGCAATCACTAAAGTAAGGCGACCATAAAAGAGAACACCTGCTTCCGGCAGGCAGCCGGCAGAAGCCATATACTGACTCATGGCCCAATGTCCCCACTCATTTTACCTGAAATGGTGGCCAGAATAATGTGGCCTAGGGTTCCTTTATTGTAGCTCACAAGCCACGGGGAGAAAATAGAGAAAATACAGAGGAAAGGAGGGATAGATAGAGCTTCAAGGGAAAAGAGAGATTTGGGTTGAGTGCTCAAAAATGGAGATAGGATGGTGGGTTTTTCAAGTACTAAGCACAGGATGAGCAAACAAAGGCGAGACAGGTAAGTAAGGCGAAAATTCACAAAATAACAGAAAGGGTTGTGAAAGTCATGCTGGGGAAAATTCTGAGTCTGCCCCGTTACAGAAAGGGAAGGGATTTTACCATAAACTTCTGACATTTTTTTTCTTCAACTACCCACGCTAATTAGTACTGCACCATGTGGAAAATAGGCACTAAATAAATGTTCATTAAAGAAGGAATATGTGAGTAAGTGAATGAACAAATGGAGGAAGGAAAGTTGTTTCCAGCACACCTTGAAGAGCTGTACTGTATCACCAACCAACCTGTACACTATCGTCAAAAACTTTGGGGTACCTTAGATCAAGAGTCCTAGCTGCAAGGAGAGAAGTATGCAGGGAGAAATGAGAAATGGGGTCGTGAATGTTGAAGCCAGAGCCTACATACGTCGCAAGGAGAGAGTTAACCAAGAGGAAAATGATGGGGCCTCCCCCTTTCTGAAACTGTCGCTCTGTCTCTTGTTAAACATGAGTGACCCCATCCTGGGATTTCTTCCAACCAGCACTGCTCCAGATTCCTGAATCCCTACATATGCTAGGCTGGATCAAGACACCACTGGATACACTTGTGAATGAAGCAGGTTCTGATTCCGCCCTCACAGGCTAGTGGAGGTTTCAAAGGCTGTGCGATGGGACTGGAGTCCACATGGGTTCTGAGATCCGGCGATTCAGCTTTCTGGACTCAAGGGCTCCACTAACTGGCCTTTGTCTTTAGAACCTTAACCTGCGTCTCCTCTCTCCTCCCTAACAAGCTGTTGAGCAGCACTGCCAAATATAATATAATCTGAGCCACGAATAGGAGTCGTGTGTAATTTAAGATTTTCTGGTGGTCTTATTTCAAAAAGTAATACGAAACAGGTTAAATTAAATTTAACCTGATATTCAAAATATGGTCATTTCTACACGAAATCAATATAAAATGTATTCAGGAGATATTTTATGGTGTTTGTGTTTGTATTAGCCTTTGAAATCCTGCTTACATTGACAGCTCATCTCCATTCTTAGCAGCAACATGTTTCCATTGTGAAGTAGCCACACGTGACCGCAGCGCCAGAGCCTGTCCTGTCTCATGAGTAGAGATGTGCACTTGATTAAAGAGGGAGGAGGCTTTGAAAAGTAGGTATAAGAATTGGGAAAAAACAAGCCCTAAACATATGAAAAATAACACCGACAAAGGCACATCAAAACTATGCAAAATCGGTAGGAAAGAGAAGAAATCAAGAAATCGTACTTTCCAGCCACCAAACTTGCTCAGGAGCAGATATCAGTGAGGAGCACTGGAGTTCCAGCGGGAGGAGCTGGGGCAACATTCTGTCTTCCCATCTACCAGCTGGATGACCCCAAGCAAGCGCTTGCTCCCAGCATGCCTCAGTGTTCTCACTTGAACCTGAGAATAATGTACCCTGGGCTCACACGGATCTTCTCAGCCTAATATTGGGAGGAAAGATCACATAAACTGGGGACAATGCAAAGGTTTCTAGTTCTCCACTCCTCCTCAATGTGGGACCTGTAACCTTTCCAACCTGGTTTCTTCATTTCCCATGGGCTAGTTGCTAAGACTCTCCAAGGGATGTCTTTACATAAAGACAGCCTGCCCCACCAAGCTGGGATTCCCTGCCAGGCGATTCTTGTGTCCCTCGGGGCATCAACCTA
The DNA here is from genome assembly GCF_003254725.2 of Canis lupus dingo. Lineage (NCBI taxonomy): Eukaryota > Metazoa > Chordata > Mammalia > Carnivora > Canidae > Canis > Canis lupus. The sequence goes on along the minus strand of NC_064280.1, from coordinate 19,436,629 downwards.
CTCAGGCTGAATTTCATGGATTATTAAAATACGTGCACTTCTCCCTGGTGACAGATAGGAGTAAGTCAGGTAAAGTGTAGCCAATTCCCTCACACAGCGGTATGAACCAAACTAATGGCGGGTTCAAAGTTCTATATGAAACAAAAACAATCTAATGATATGGCCACAGTCATCCCAGGAACAAGTTTGGTTGTTTTTTTTTTTTCCATGAGCGCCGAAAATGACTGAAAATAAGTGAAATCCTTTTGGGATGAAGTCAGAGATCAGAGAGCCAAATATAAGTACGTATTCCTGAAACCTGTCTGAAAGGCAATAGAGCATCTGAACATCCGGGTGCTTTTGGCATTTTTAGCTCATGTTGTGGCTTCCTCAAGAAGTTATTGGGATTCATTATTACTCGAATGCTAAAAGCCTAAGAATAACTGGCTAAGAAAGCAGAATAAACTAAATAAGTCAATTTAGGATCCAGCCTTGATTGAAAAGTGTAAGAGACATCCCTCAATGCAGAGGAACTTTATCAGGGGGCCACACATGTCTGAAAATGCACACAAGGAGTCAGCCGTTTGAACATAGATGTTTTACTCCGCTAAACTATAAATATTCTGAGCAATGCAACATCAAAAGGTTGTCAGATACTTATGCCTCTGGCAGAATAAATATTCAATCTTTTTTACAAAGCTTGTATTTCCACAAATGCAGAGGCTGAGAAAAAGGCTGACATACAGGTAACTGATTTGGGAAACAATGCTCTACAGGGGAAGTTAAGGGGGGGAGAGTGAAACAGAAGGAGGAAAAGCCAACCCAGCACCTCAAATTGACCACAGGGATGGACATCTGATATTCAATCCCATGGGACTTTCTGGAAAGGGCTTGTCAAGTGAGCCTCAGAGCTATACACTATAGATTTGGAAGGATGGCAGAGTTATCCATTGGTTCCTTCTAAATGTCAAATCCATTTCCACAACTGTTCCAGATAATGGCATCAGCAAAACCCTGAGAAAGGACACAAGGGATATGCAGTGTTGGTCCAAGTAGAAGTGTTGTCAGGTGTTACTTGTGCAAAGCTAATCAATGCCTACATGAAACATGCTCTATATGATTGGCCGGAATAAAAAGTGAGGTTGAGTGGATCTGAGTGACACGTGAAAGGTGTCCGATACAGTCCACCCCTTCTATCACTTAGATCTCTGTTAGGTCCCATCTTTTAATCCTATTGAAGGTAGTGGGTGGCCACAATCTCCACATATACTAATACAAGAGAATAAGTGGAACAAACAGTAGGTCTTAAAGTACTACTTGGTTTTCATCTTCTCCCTCCAGCACAACAAAGCCCAGATTTTCTTCACCATCAGCCAACACTTCAGCTGATCCAGACTGCTTTCCTGATGGGGTAACCCAGAACTTCACCCCTGGTAACCCAGATCCTTCACAGGATCTCCATTACATAGCTACCTTGCCTTTACTCTTTGTTCAGCATTACCACAGAGCATGGAAGCACTGAGAGGTGCCACAGTGATTCCTTCAGATTCTGGATGTGCTCCCCTCTAATCTCTTTGTCTCAGCAATCCTAACTCTTCCTGATAATTGGGGTCAATGATCCCTTAGTATCATTCCCCTTCTCTTTGCCTATTGTTACTCTGGCATGAGGTGCCCAAAATGAGCAGGTTGTAATTGTAGATTTACATTTAGTGGAACTAGCACGTCTCCTAGTGGGACCTCCACCCAACCACCATCATCCCAAATCCAGAAACCAAGATTTCTAATCTGGCACTATCAAAACTAGTAGGGTAGGAGGCATAATAGTGAGTGACTCACAGAGAGTGATGGTGAGAGTCAATCCTACTCTCAGCTTTTGGTTCACAGACTCAGGTATTGAGTCTATTGGAGACTATATTAATTTCCTAAGGCTGGTGTAACAAATTGCCATAAGGCAGATGACCTAAAGAAACAGAAATTTATTCTCTTATACTTCTGAAGGTTAGAAGTCTGGACTCTCTGAAGACTCTAGGGAAGAGTCATCCCTTGCCTCTTCCCAGATTCTGGTGGTTGGCATCCTTCTTAATGCTCCTTGGCTCATAGCTGTGTCACTCCAATCTTCACCTACTATATCTTATGGCCTTCTTCCCCATGTCTCGCTGTGAGTCTGTGTTCAAATTTCCTTCTTATGAACACACCAGGCGTTGGATCAAGGAGTCATCTTCATCCAATATGCTCATCTAGGGTTTATTACATCTGCAACAATCCTATTTCCAACTGAGGTCACACTCATAGGTTCTAGGTGTATAGGAATTGGGGGAGGGGTACTATTTAACACATTATAGAGGCACGTATATCAACACAATACAGCATTCCAAAGGAGAGTACTCCCACCCCTCGGGGTTGTCTACAAGCTGGTGCTTTATCTGAGCCTACAGCAAACCTTTCCAATATTCCATTATCTATTCTATGCCTACATATGAAAAAGGTTAAATCACTAACTCTAGCACACACAGCTAGAAAGGATCCCGGAGTCAGGAGCCATGCCCAGCCTTTCACCCCTAAGTTAAGCATCCTTTCATTTACAGAGAATTTCCTCTAATTATTACTTTTCCAAATGTTTTATAAGCTTAAGGTATATGTGCCATCATTCCACATCCTCTCACCTTTCCTGACCTAGCTTGGAAAAGCTACTAAGCATTCTATTTCACCATCTTTGGACTCAGGGAAACCTGGTTCTGAGTCCTAACTCCACCAGCTCTCAGTGATGGAGCTTATAGCTCTTTCACCCTCAAATAACTAACACATAAAATGAGGACAGTAACATCTATCTCACATAGGAGTGAGTGAAATAAATATACAAGATGGTATTTGTAAAGAGCTGACCGAAGTCTCGGACATGTAGTGAGTTCTCCCTATATTACACTCATCACTGTGCCAAGTGCCGTGGGAGAACCACTCAGTCACTGTGGGGGACTTCTCAAGCAGCCACTTTATCCTATTCCTCTTTTTTCCTTCCTTCTGCCAGGAATGTTGGCCTGATGGCTGGGATTGCGGCAGCTGTCTTGGACAATAAAGCACCAGGGAAGAGAGAAGTCATGTATTAAGGGTGGTAGAGCAAAGGGAATCAAGATGTCTGGATCTCTGATGACAGTGGAAATGCCATGCAATCCCAAAGCTACCAACTCCAGATCTATTTGACATTAGCAAATAATAAGTCTCTATTCTGTTTAAGCAATTTATTTGGCTTTATCATTTTGTGAAGCAAAACCTAATCCTAACGACGGGTATCACATGTAAAACTGAGATCTCACTCTTTAAAATGTATAATCTTACTGAGGAGCCAAGAGATCTGCATACTTTCAAAGAGGAGAGAGAGGGAATGGTTACATTCTAAACTCTGTGGTTCAGATTATAAAAACAAGAGGATGTCAGAGAAGGCAAAAATCTATTTAGGTTGGAACAGTCAAAGGTTTCCAGCAGATTAAATCTGAACTAGGCCTTAGAAGAAGCAGAGGATTTGGATGGGGGTACAAGGAAAGATGAAACTCTCAACATGTCAATTCATTAAAGGCTAAAGAAAAAACTCAGAGGAAAGAAGGAAACAATTAACTAAACAAATTCAGGAGTATAGATGGAAGCTATCCCTATAGGGAGAAAAAGTATGGGTTTTCAAGAGTGACAAAAGAACCAGCTCTCCCAATAATGTGATGCAAAAGAATGAGAGTAAATTTATGGTTCTTTTAAGAAATGTTTAGTCTGGTCCCAGCAGTAGAAATGGTTAATCTGTCATGTACTTAAATCCCTGATAATTATTAATAACTTGTCATGATGGGAGAGAAATGCTATGGGAAAAAATGTGATGAAATCTCAAAAATATGGGCAAAATAAGCTTAAGAGAATAGAATGTAAACAGAAGAGTTTTTATGGACATATGAAAAACATATTTATATGAAAGGAATTAGTTGCGGTCATAAGGGGTTTTCCTCCTTCCCTTTCTCGTCCTTCCCCCAGCCCCGCACTTTTAGTATTTTAGCTTCTCCTACAGAAAAAAAATCAAAGAGCCCAAATCTGGAAAAAAATGATTCTTAGCCGGGACTGACTCCTATAGATGACTTGATTTTAGTTAACTTGCTTCATAGAATGTCAAACTCACAGAAATTATATGTGCATCGATTAACAGCTTTTTCGTTGTAAGTAATGAAATCCAATTCAAGTTAGCTTAAGCAAGAAAGGCGAATTGACTAAATGAATCCAGCTCATTCGTGCAATTTAAAGGAAGGATTAGGGCAGGGACTCATGGAAGGTACTGGAACAAAGAAGCCAAAAGCAATCAGAGTTTTCTCTCTTTGTCTCCCTGGTCTCAGCTTCTTTCTGCACATCTGCTTCTTCTCCTTCTCTTTATGGACAGACTTTCTCTGTTTCTCATTCCCGGGTCAGGAAGGTTTTCCCTCCTGCCCCTACTCCAGCTCCACATCAATAGCCCTCCCTTCCAAGAGACCATTCCAAGCTGAAGTACATTCTGCTCTCCCCACTTGCAAATTCCCAGCAGAGAAAATGTGAGTGCTCAAACTGGGCCCAGATCCGAGCAGGCCTACTAGGGCCTCAAACAAAATGGCCTTTTTGTGTCTCCCACTGGATACTATGTCCCCTCCCCTCCGTCCTCTAAACTCCTGACATGCTGGTCTGCTGCAGTTCTTGGCCTCCTCAGGGACTTTGCTCTCACTATCCCTTTTGACAAAATCCTTCTTTCTCCAGATCTGAGCACGGGTGCCTCATTTCCCTCCACCACAGCTCCCATAAGGTCTGCCCCACACATTCTATCTAAAATGGGAATTCCTGGCCCATCCACCCCATTTAGTCTCCATTGAGGGGCCTTGTTTCATTTCCACTTTAATACATCAATTGGGACATCTGGGTGGCTTAATGGTTGAGCATCTGCCTTTGGCTCAGGTCATGATCCTGGGGTCCTGGGATTGAGCCCCATATGAGGCTCCTGACAGGGAACCTACCTCTCCCTCTGCCTGTGTCTCTGCTTCTCTCTCTATGTCTCTCATGAATAAATAAAATTTTGAAAAATAAACAAACAAACAAACCAGGTTAGCCTGACCGCAGATGTCCAGTTATGTAAAGTTACAGATATCCTTAGGTCTGAGCTACTTCAGGACAAGATTTCAAGTACTCAGCTAGCTAGCTCATCCACTCTGGGCATAGAAACCGAGACTCTGTTGTCAACCATTTCCAGGGACTAGTGTGGTGCCTGGTTCAGAATAGAGGCTTAGGGATTACTGGTAAAATGAATGAGTTTGTTCTATTGTCTGAAGCCAGAGAGCTAAAAATCGTGTATTACAAATATGACTGCTAGAAGCACCAAATAAATTCAACAGAGTAAAGAAATCTTTTTAATGAATAGTGCTGAACCACTGAAGATTCACCAGGGGAAAAAAAATACATCTCAACCCCTACCTCACTGCAGAAAGAAAAATTAATTTGAGATGGAACACACGCAAATGTAAGTGTAAAACCTCGAATGATAAAGTTTCTAGACAAAAAGCTGTAAGACTATGTTCAGCACTATAGGGGAGCAAAGGTTTCTTAGACAGGTGGACATAAGAACAGTTTACCATAAGAGGAAACACTGGTAAATTAGACTTCATTGAAATTAAAATTTCTGTTCGTCAAAATACACCATGAAGAAAATGAATACACAAACCACAGCCCAGGAAGAACTATTTGCAACACATATACCCGACAAAGAATTTTTTCCAGAAAAATAAAAATTGTGTTGATTTTTTTCATAAAATGGATTACTATTGTTGAAATACAAAAACAACGAATACATAGAGCAACATGGGTGGATCTCTGAAACAAGTCATATAAAGGACAACAAATCTGGAAATAAAAGAATACCTAAATCATTCCATTTATAGGAAGGACAAGAACAGGTAAAAACAAACCTATGTTGATAGATATGAGACAGTAGTTGCCCCATGGGGGAGGTACGTGAAAGATGGAGTAGGAAGAGACATGAGGGAACTTTCGGGGGTGATGGCAATATTTTATGCTTTCTTTTGGACGTATACAATTGTCAAATCTCACTGGATGTGCACTTAGTATCTGCGCATTCTATTATATGTATATTGTTGGTAACAAATATGTGTGTGTGTAGAACAGGCCTGCCCACCCAAGTCAGCTCTTGTGGGTAAGGGGAGCACATAAAATACACTCCTTGTGGAAAGTTATATCAAAAAGAAGTCATGATAATAGTGCATATTCATATCGCTTTACCTAAAGACTCTCATGGACCGTATTCTCAAGGCAGACTACCTTACATCAGACAGTACATCCCCATGATGTACAATGTACAATGACTTCTGAAGTGGAAGACAGGTCCCTACATTAAATAAGAACAGCAGCACTGGGGGATTAAGAATAGACATTTAGGAAGTTGCTAGTTATGGAAATATTTCCAAATTGTTTTCCACAAAAAAACTAATGTGCCTTAAGAAATTAATCTATGTCCGGGGCACCAGAATGGCTCTATTGGTTAAGTGTCTGACTCTTGGTTTCAGCTCAGGTCAGGATCTCAGGGTGGTGGGATCAAGCCAGCTTCATGCTCAGTGGGGAGTCTGCTTGTGATTCTCTCTCTCCCTCTCCCTTGGTCCCTACCCGCTCATGTGCATGCTCACTCTCTCTCTAAAATAAATAAATAAATCTTAAAAAAGAAATTAATCTGAGTTACATGAAAAGAAAATTATCTGACCCAATGAATATGGGAAATGCTGCATTCTATATCTCTTACTGTGTCATTCACAGTGTACATGACCATAGTAGAGACTCTGAAAAGCACTAACACAGAAGCTGTTATATTTAGGCAACTCAGATGTCCTCAAAAGCAGCCCAATACAATTTTCATCACACAGTAGACTTTATGGTGACTTAAATCTTATTTGTCTAAGTCTTTTTTTTTCCTTCCTCTGATTTTTTTTTTGGGGGGGGGGGCAGTGGGACGGGAGGGTGACAAGGAATTCTTTTTTTTTTTAAGATTTTATTTATTTATTCATGAGAGACACACACACACACACACAGAGGCAGAGACACAGGCAGAGGGAGAAATAGGCTCCATGCAGGGAGCCCGACATGGAACTCGATCCTGGGACTCCAGGATCACACCCTGGGCTGAAGGCAGGCGCTAAACCGCTGAGCCACCCAGGGATCCCCAACAAGGAATTCTTAATAGACTTCATTTTACAGATAAGGAAACTAAACACTCCCTCAAATCAAGCAACTTTCTAAGCTAATACATTTCAATTCTGAAATCTTTATTTTTATACATAAGGAAATGGACACCCAGAGAGGTAAAATAGCTAAGGTCCTGTATCAAAGTGAAAAATAACTTTATGGAGCAAACAATGAAATCTGCTGCCTGAGCTGAGCTCTGTACATTGTATTCCCCCATTACCTTGTCATAATAGGGAAGGAATGCAAGCAAGACATGACTACTCAGAAAGTCCATTAGAACATGTGGTTTATGTATACAATGGAATATTACTCAGCTATTAGAAATGACAAATACCCACCATTTGCTTCAACGTGGATGGAACTGGAGGGTATTATGCTGAGTGAAGTAAGTCAGTCGGAGAAGGACAAACATTATATGTTCTCATTCATTTGGGGAATATAAATAATAGTGAAAGGGAAAATAAGGGAAGGGAGAAGAAATGTGTGGGAAATATCAGAAAGGGAGACAGAACGTAAAGACTGCTAACTCTGGGAAACGAACTAGGGGTGGTAGAAGGGGAGGAGGGCGGGGGGTGGGAGTGAATGGGTGACGGGCACTGGGTGTTATTCTGTATGTTAGTAAATTGAACACCAATAAAAAAAAAAAAAAAGAATATGACACTTAAAAAAAAAAAAAAAAAAAAAGAACACATGCTTCTAATTGGCTAACAGATCTCCAAGATAAAATATAACACTCTTCGCAGATATCTGCTTTGTAGATGTCTTTATCCCAAACATATATACACCAAGAGTGAAAGCTTCTTATATTTTTCCTAGATTGTTAAAATTACTTTCTAACTGGTCTACTTACTCCCACTCTTGTCTTTTATAACTAAGTGACTCAGTATCATACTTTAAGCAAGTTACTTTACTTTTCAATATTTCATTTTCCCTGGCTCTAAGATGGGCATAGTTGTATATTTCTCTAAAATGATTGGGTTTTATTAATTATTTTAGCATACTTGTGAAACTGTTGAGCCATTTAGGGGAAATTATATTAGATGGTCTAGTTACTTGACCATCTGGTGGCTTGATAATAATATTTTCTGACATTAATGAATTTTAGTTGGGTACCTACTATGTACTACATGTGATAGAACCTACTGATTTGATGTAGATGTTTCAGAAAATAGGCCCTCTATTTTATATTCTAAAGAGCTCCTTTACAGCAATTTCCAGAAGGACAGAAAGTTTAAAAATTAGGCCCATATCCATCCATCAAGCTATTCATCTTTTCTTCCTTTTCTTTAAACATGTCACATTCACAATGTATTTCAGATACAGACTCAAAAGTATTTGCTGATGGGTCGGATGTGCAATACGAGAAAAATATGTAACAAGAATCTCTTCTGGTCTTTGGCCTAAGCAACCACAAAGAAAATGGTATCATTTCCTAAGACCGGGAAAACTCAAGTAGGGCACATGAATTTAGGGTTATCAAAACCTGCCTTTTGTAAATATTGAGTTTAAGTTGATTTTGGACATCTAAAAATAGGTTAGAAGAGACACTCAGGGTAGAAGTAGGATAGACAAATGCAGAGCCCGGGGCCATAAACTTCACAGGCATAAGCATAGAGATGATGTTAAAAGCCGTATGAATAGGGAATAAGAGAGAGGATGGAACAACATTCGGAAGGTAGGAAAAGAATGAAGCAAACTGATCTGAAGCCAGTAATGTCAGCAGTAAACCAAGAAAATATGTATTTCAAAAGTCAAACAAAGAAAGCATTTTTTTAAGAGAATGATCAGTTGAGTCAAATGCTGCTGGCACATAAAGTGAGGATGAGGACCAAGGACACATCACGGAGCCTAACAACAGAGAAGACATCAGTGATCCCAGCCATCTGAGATTCCTATCATGCAGGGCCTTGCAGGCCATTAAAGGACTCTGGATTCTACTCTGAATGAGGTGGGAACCATTGGACGATATGGAGGAACTATAAGATGATCCATCATCCACTTTAACAGTCACTTTGGTCCTTCTGATGAAACGAGGTGGTCGGGGACAGAAGAAGAAGCAGGAAGGTCAGTTAGGAGATGATTGCAGTAATTCCTAGAAGAGAGCATGGTGCTTGGACAAGGAGGTAGCAGCCCAGGTGTTGAGAGGTTATGTTTTGGATCTATTTGTAGATAGAACCAGTAGGATTCCAAGGTGGATTAGAGGTAGGAAATAAAAGAGAGGAATCACAGGTGACTCCAAAAGATTTGGCCTCAGCATCTGGGAAGCTGAAGTCACCATATGAGTGGCACTCCTGAGCATTTGAGGAAATGGGGGCAAACAAACGAAGAGATGGAGGAGTAATAGGGAGGCTGGAGAAAATCCAAGAGACCCAGAAGAAAGCAGAGAAGAAAGTATTTCTAGGAAGAGGAGATGACCACTGGTATTAAGTGCTGCTGGTAGGTCAGGAAAGAGGAAGATGGCAAAATAACTCCTAGATGGAGTAACGCAGAGATCACCGGTAACCATGACATGAGTTCCATTAGGGCAGCGGTGGGGTGAAAAGTCTGACCGCAGGGAGTTCCAGGGAGAATGGAAGAAACAAGCCTGATATGACAAGGACAAAACAAATATTTAAATGCATTTTGCAAGCAAGACGTAGGGTCCTACCTGAGGGAGAAGGGAAGTGGAAGACAGTTTTCATTTTTGGATAAGAGGAGAGAGAAGCATGTTATGTCAAGAAAAATCCAATAGAGGCAAAGATTTGTTGACACAAAAGAAAGAGGGGAGGCTTGCTGAGAATCAGTAAGAAGGGATGGAAGATTTATGCGCAAGTGGCCAGCGATGCAGTGAAGAGAGTTCGTCCACGCAAACAGAAAGGCAGGCGGTAGCTGTGAGCGCAGGGGCATCCAGAGGTACGCACCATATCTGCACAGGTGCAGGGGAGGGGCCTTATGAACGCTGTCCTCTATGTGCCTCAGTTTTCCCCTAAGATGCTCCCTGGCTACAACTGAGACTGGGGAGAAGAAAAGGTAGGCAGGTGTCACAGAGCAGAAGAGTGATGCCAGCCAGCCTGTCAGCCAGCCTGCCAGCCAGGAGCCTGTTTGTGCTTTGAGGTCATGCGTCTAAAGTCAAGCATCGTCCCTGTCTCTCCTCCAGCAGGTTCATCTGCGCGGGGACACCGAGTAGGTGGAGGGTTGAATTTAGCCGGGGGGATACTTTTGCCCCAGTGAATAATTATTGCAATTAAGCTCTCAGATCCCAGCTGTGCCGAGGGGCACGACAGCTCTGGATAGGGAAAGGATGATGCAACAGACGGAAAACAGCATTTACTGGAGCCCGTCTCCACATTTTAGAAGCTTTAAATTTCATATAATTCTCCCAACAACCCTGGGAAGTAGATATTTTCCTCCTATCACAAATGAAGAAACAGATCAAGAGAAATGAAACCTTTTTTTTTTTCCCCAAAGAGATTCAGCTGGAAAGCAAAGTCACATGGAGAAACGCACAGATTTTTCTGAGACCCTCATGGGTAGGACTGGAGGGAAGATTTGGGACAGTCTTCTGGGGACGCTCATTGGCTCAAGGGCCAGGCTGTGGCTGAGTCAGCTGGCCAGACACCAGGACACAGCTTCCTGCCATCAAAACCCCAGGTGGCAGACACAGTCACCAGTTTGGCCAGGAATACATGGCGCCACCACTCACAAAACCACTCATTTGCTCCTATAAAACAGTCATCACCTAGCAGGATGCCAAGAAAATCAATCACGACTAAACTCCCAATTCGGTTTGATTCACTGACCACGTGTAGACATGATCATAATGTTTGGTCATCATTCTTCATAATTATCATCCTTAGGTCTGTAGCAACTGCGGGCCCGGACAAACCCAGTGATGTGTGGGTGAATCTTCCCTGAGACAAATTTCAGTGCTAGGAACGGATTGTTTAGCCTGTGGGTGATCCCAGAGTCCAAGAAAGGGTTTGCTAGTCTCTTAGAACTGGAAAAGGTTTTCCCACTAATCGTGCCCAGCCTCCTCATTTTACAGTCTTACGAATCCTGGTGTTAGAGAAGATGTCTAGAAAATGTATGTTATCCTGTCTTGGACACTAAGTCCATAATGAGGACCCATAGGGGAGAAATCCTTCTCAAGGATAAATACTTTTTGCAAGTAGGTACATCTTATGAAACTACTAGCTCCTTTTTTTTCCTTATATGGACACTGTTCTTGGCAAATTGCATGCACTCAATAACTGTTTATTAAGTGTTTAACTGGCCGGCCAGAGGGAACGAAGCCATGGCACAGAGAAAAATCGTCAGGAGAATTTCACACCCCTGGCAGTCTTTCTCCCAGACCAGGGCTTCATGGCCCTAAATGGGGACAGTATGGGGGAAAATAAGAACAGGTGGCAGATTTTATGAAAAAGTAAAAAGCCTATCAAGGTCACTGTAGCTGGGAGCCAGTCTTACTGAATTCCCAACCTCAAATCAGCTGCAGGACCTGTGGCTTCAATAATGACCATTAAGAGGCTATTGTTGGGTATTAAGTCAGTGACATGCAGTGGGGACCGATTTCTGAGCAGCAGGGGAATGTGGTCAGAAACAACCTTAATCTGGCTAAACATTTTAAAACAATCTCCTGAGTACAGAGAGAAAGGGATATCGAAATAGAACATCAAGGATGATTTAAGGACACGGAAAATTGTATTTCCTTCACTTAAAACCTTCGCAATTTTTTACCTGTTTGTCATCCATTGTTTTCAAGGTTTGCGAGAGGTATAAATTAGGTGTACTCCTTCTCTGGTTTAGAGAGGACTAGGAGACAGATGAGATATACACAAATGATCCTGCTCCGAGTGGTGTGTGGTGATGTCACAGAAGTAGCACTGACAAAATGGTGAAAGAGCTCAGAAACACTTTTACCGCTGATCCAGGCGAATTTTGACCATGGCTCCTCAAGTCACGATTATCATCCCTGCTATACGGAGAAGGATCCTGGAGGGGTCAAAAGGTTTAAGTGAGGTGTCTAATATCCTATGACTAGAATAGATGCTGGGCCTGGAGGCTCGAGGAGGAACTCAGCAGGGACAGGCTTCATGAGAGAGAAAGAAAAAGGGGTATGGAGTCTTGGAATGTTCCATTTGTGAAAGACCCTGCTGGTGAAAGAATTGCCAGTGCTGAGAATGTAGGTGACCTGCCGGTGAATGTCTGCAGTAGAGTGGTGCCAACTGCTCTTCATCATACCGCAAGAATCAGCAACCAATTTCTGGGTAAACCCTTATAAAATCTTATAGAATTCATCACGCAGACCATATTTCTATCAAGAGGCACCAAGAAACTCAAATTAACTAATATGCTTTAAGCACACTTTGTAAACTGCTATCCGCTCTACAAAAATCCTTTGAGAGACCCGACAGCACAGGGAGAGTGTATGGGGAGTTGAATTCCCAGCTCTATCACCCAGTAGCTGGGCAGTTTTCAGCAAATGACATGCACTCTGCAAGCTTCAGTGTTAAGGGTGACAGTAAGACCTACCTCAGGGGCTTTCCATAGAAATAATGGGCATCAAAGTGCTTTGTTATCAGGAGTATGACCATTGTAATAAACATTTTGTTAAAGAGGGAAAATGTTTCATTTCCTTGAAAAAAAGAGATGTTGAAGAAAGGCGATCGAGTCTGGAAAGTTCCAGAAAGGACATACAAAATTTTGTGGTTGGGAGTCACCATGCTATTGAGACAGCACCACCTTGTGCACCTGATTCAGCCAGGTAACAAGATGTCATGTGATTTGGGGTCAAGGATAGGTTACCATTGAGCTCAGGTCCCTTACCTGCAGAAGAGCAGTAATAAGAGCCCACTTTGTGGGGGTTTTGTGAGAAGGACAGCGTGAGATATCTGGAACAAAAGAGAAACTCAATACTGACAGCTGCTATCATTCTTGGTTCCTGCCTCACTGTCATCATCATCATCATGATCGCCCTTTCTCCCCTTGTGCAGATTTCAACCAGGGCAGTGGTAGAAAAAGGTACCTGTTTCCAACCAGAGCACAGATGGAGGTTTCCAGAAAGCTGCCCTCGCCCCCGATTTTAGAATTCGGTAGATTTGCCAATTTCTTCACTCTGCTATTGAAATCCTCTTAAAGTTTGTAAGTTCAGTTTCTTTGCATTCAACATGGAAGCCAACAAGAATTAAAGTTTTGTCAATGCAAAAGTGACCTGGCTTCAATAAGATAAGCAGAGTGAAATGCAAGGCAGAAATTCATTCAGAGATCTCAAGGTCAACGTTTATTTCTGTAAAGTACTCTCCGTTTGATTTACTTATTTGAGGTCACTGTGTAGAAGGTGCTAAATAAATAGGAACTATCATTTTGACAGTCTTAATGACTGCTACTTAAGTGTTTGAACACGGAACAATATTCAGAGTAAGCAATTTAATAAACTAGCAATTGCTCATGCAAGGGCAATTACCCCCATTTTGGTTTAATTATTAATGTGGGTTTTTTTTTTTATATTCCCAACTTTAGCAAGCAATCTTGTTGTAATGAAAAAGAAAGTACAAAATATTACATGCCATGATATACAAAATGATCATTTTATTAATATTATGGAGCACCTAGGAATAAGCAGCTAATCAAATCTCTTGAGGTCCTGAAATTCTTTCTCCACAGGGAATGCCAGCTCTGTCAAGACAGAGCTGAAGAGTCACGTCAGGGACACTGGATGCTCTGTGATCCCATAGATTTCTTGCACAGACCTAGTATGGTTTTCAAAATTCCCCCATTAAAGGGGATCTGGGAAAGCAGACAATGTTACTGGGCCACTTAATGCTATAGGGGAGTGTAAACTCTGAAGGAACTGGGTTGTGGGAGACTAGTGGAAGGGGGTGAAGTAGGCCAAAGACATCAAAAGGCAAAAGGGAAAACCTTAAAAAGTGGTTCCATCTTCTTAGTTAAATCATACAGGACATCCTTTAATGTAGACCCGGGAGTGAAGAAGCACCTGCCCCAGACCCCACTATGGCGCCAGGGGAAGCACTCAAGACCACAGTCCTGGAAGCAGTCTCCTGGCACACCACTCCAGGAAGCCCCCCACTAGAAGTCCCAACCTCGTAGGCTGTTTATCACCCTCCCTGCAAATCACATATTCTTTGCCTATGTGCTGGTCGGACCCAATCCTTCACTCTTTTTGCTCGCTGAAATCCTTCTTCACCGCCTTCTGGGCCTGTCAATCTGTAACCGGACAACTTCCTTGCATGGCCCAATATCATTTCACATCCTCCCTGGGAAATCACACAGACCAAAAAATAATCCCAAAGTCCCTACCTCCCCTAAACTCCATTCCAATATAAGCGTATACATCTTACACTAGCGCCCTGGAAGGGAGGGTTCATTCTTCTCGTGCTTTATACTAACTGTTTCTGTGTCTCTTACCAAATCCCCTCCTTCTCTATGAAATCATCCTGTTGCACTTTTTATTTCTACCAATATCCTGTTGATGTGCCCTCCTGGTTCCGTGAAGTCCTGAACTCCCTGCTCACCATATTCCTTTCCAACCTAACTAGAATCATTATATTTGGCAATTTCGATATTCATGTGGATGACCCGAGCTTCTCAAAACCTTGGCCCTTCAGGTCCTTCTATGTACAAAGACCATTCCCTCCACTGCACACCAGCCATTCTGTGTCTTTTTCATGGTCTTGGCTTACGTGACAGTAACCAATGACCCCAACATCTCAGTACCTTATAACAATAAGGCTTATTTTTTTTTTCTCATGTGAAATGTTGACTGCTGGTAAGCTGCTCATCTTCTCCATAGGTCTGAAATCTCGACGGAAGGAGCAGCCCCTGTCTGCAACACGTTGGGTTTGGGGCAAAACAATAGCAAAATAGGGGGAGGAGAAAGAGTCACAGCAGAACCCTATGATGAATCTTAACGCTGCTGCTCAACAATACCTGACATCAATTGTGTTCATATTCCATTGACCACAGCAAGTCCTGTGGCCACACCTGGCACAACAGGACAAGGAACTATATCCCTGTCACAGGGGAGTGCTGAGAGGAAGCAAGGAACACATAAAGAGAAATAATACTGGCACGAGGAGGATATTACGTAATTTAAAACACTAGTACAATCTACCGCATTATCCCTTTTACAGAGCACATATTTTATCATCAGACATTGAGAATATCAGACGGAGAATAGAGCTCTCTTGATTCCTCCAGCTTTCTGATACCAGCTTCTTATCCCACCGACCTTCTCCACCACAATAATTCTACATCATTGTGACCGACACGACATTGTTTCACTACTTGCTCACTATCCATCACTCCTCTTCATAATTCACTTCTCTTCTTGTCCTGTTTAGAGGGCATGGTCCATCATAACAACAAGAAGAGAAATACTAGCAGAAGGAGACATATTCTAGGCACCGGTCCCAACCCTTTATATGTATTAACATGTTCAATCCTTGCAACAACCACAAAGTGTAGGTGCTCTTGTTAGCACCATTTTCTTGAGGAAACTGAGGCACACAAATGTGAATACCATGCCCAAGTTCATGAATCTAATAAAAGGAAAGCAGACACCACTTTTGGCCACGATTCAATACTGTGAAACCACTCCCTCAAATAAACCCTTAAGTCCCTTTTTCACAGTGAGGATGTCAAAAGGTGGCATGGGGAGAGCTAAAGAATTTTCACTTACCCACCTCCTAGCTACCCCCAAATAAATATGCTTTCAGGTCTTCTGGGTGGTTCAGTCATCTAGGCACCTGACTCTTGGTTTCCACTAAGGTCCTGATCTCAGTGTTGAGGGATCAAGCCCCATGTGAGCTCTGAGCTCAGCATGGGGTCTGATTGACCCTCTTCCTCTGCCCCTCCCCCCACTCTCTCTCTCTCTCCTTCTGTCTCTCTCTCTAAGATAAATAAAATATTTTTAAACAATTCAATAAATAAGCTCTCTAAGGGAAAGCAGTGTTGTTGTGATGAAGATGCAGCATCCAAAAACTTGCCATGGCCCCAAGCCACCCACAATACCCACTTCCGGCGCCTCCTCTTCTGGTTGGTAATGCCACCTGTAAGCCATGCCTAGGTAGACATTTTGGACCTGCCACGATTTGCCCTATCCCACCATAACTCTTCAAAGAACGAATAAAATAGAAATCAGTCCTGTGTTAAGGCAAATCACCATCTTCTCTATATGAGAAACTTAACAGTGATGGAGGAAAACCACTCAGGTAGGCTAAATCTTTTCACATTAAATCATGGTCTCCGATTTCGTTATGCTCTCAACACTCCCTGGCACATCAACTCCCTGTTTCTGGGGCCTCCAAGAGGACTACTTCTTACCTCCTCCACCCTCTTCTCTACTCCTTGGTCACGACTCTCCTCCCCCTGCCCCACATACTCAGCTGAAGACCCGTCTCAGACAACATCTAGATATTCTATATTGTCATTGACGATTGCCTGACAACCTGTCACCACAGCTATGAAACCACATGCATCTGTATCTATTCCTTCCTCTCCCTTCCAGTTATGAGGGAAGAATTTTATTTGCTTTTCACAGGCTTGTCCTTCCACACAGGTGCTGAATCTCCTCTCTCAGCTCCCCCCAGATTGCACTCCTACATACCTTGTTTCCTCCTTTTGCGTCATAAAACTTTATTCCTCTTTACTGGAATAACTCAGCATACAGAAATTCTGTTTCCTCTTGTCCTAAAATAACTCCCCCTTGACACAGATCTTCCCCATTCCTCATCAGAGGAAAAGTGCTCACAGATATTGTCTATGTTCATTCTCCACATTCTCCCTCCTACTAAGTCTTCAAATCACTCTGATCTGCCCCCACACCCCAGAAACTGTGACTGCCAAGGTTACCAAAGACTGGAATTGACAGTCACTTCTTCCTTATCTCATTTCTTTCCCCTTAGAAATGCTCTTTTGGCTTTGTGTCAATCTCTCTATACGGCTTTCCTTCCACCACTACACTTGTTCCTATTCAGTGTCTTCTAAAGGTTGCTTCTCATCTACTTGACCTCTAAAAGCCACAGCTGATGAGCATTAGATCCTGGATACTTTATTCTTCTCATTTATTTCTACATAATTTACCTGAGCTCATCCATTGATGTGGTTTTAAATACTGTCTCTGTGCTAACAATTCCCCATTTATATTCTCAGTCACCACTGTGCCTCTGTGTTTTGTGGTGTACCAAATGAGAGACTTGATATATCCACTTTGAGATCTCATGATTACCTAAAAGTCAACATATTCCAATTGGAATCTATCAGTCCCCTCCTCCTTCACCCATGTCTACTTCTCTTTCAGGATTGCTCTTCTCAGTGCAGAGCAGAATGGACAATGCAGTTGCTCAAGATAAAACTTGGTTTCACCCTTGACTCATCCTTCTCTGTCATCCCAAACCCCATCAGGTCCCACAATTTTCTCTTTTCAAATCTATCTGGAATCTACTCACTTCTGTCAATCTCTAACTCCTTAAATGAAGCTCCTGAAATCCCCTACTTAAGTTACTAAAATAGTTTCTTTTTTTTTTAAGACTTTATTTATTTATTCATGAGAGACAGAGAGAAAAAGGCAGAGACATAGGTAGAGGGAGAAGCAGAATCCTCATGAAGCAAGGAGCCTCATGCAGGGCTTGATCCCAGGACCCTGGGATCACAACCTGAGCCAAAGGCAGACACTCAACCACTGAGCCACCCAGGTGCCCTGCTAAAATAGTTTCTTCATGACTCTTGTACATTCTACTCTTGTCCTTCTCTACATGCTATGTCCCACACAGTAGATAAACTAAGGAAAATACAACTCACATTTGCATTTTCCAAATAATTTGCTGAACTTTCTACTCCTTACAAACCCTTCATGATCAGACTTCTACCCAACTCCCTATCCTCAGTTGACTATTTTTCAATTTGTTTTTTGAGAGACAGCATACCAGCAGTGGGAGAGGATGGGGGTGGGGGGAGAGGGAGAAAGAGAGAGAATCTTAAGCAGACTCTATATTCAGCATGGAGCCTGACTTGGGGCACAATATCATGACCTTGAGATGGTGACCTGAGCCGCAATCAAGAGCAGACACTCAACCGACTGAGCCACCCAAGCACCCCTCCCTAGACTCAGTTGACGTCACTCTCCCTTCTTCACATAGTTTGCAGCCTTTTTGTCCCTTTTCACTTCCTTGAACACATAAGGTCCTTTCCTCAAAGACTAACAAACCCTCTGCTGGAAATATTTTTCTCTATCTTCACACATGGCTAGGTCATTCATTTCCTTTTGGTTACCTTCAGTGCTTTAAATGTCAGACATTTTTCCACCCTGTCCACTTAGGTCCCCACCTTTACTTTAAGAATTATTCAATGGATCTTCATCTCTTTCACAACTCTTAGTACAATATCTATGTATACACTTCCTGAATTCTCGTTTATTCATTACCAGGCTTCCCACCAGTCTAAAACCATTTTTACAAAAAGGACTCATGCTTGTTTGGTTCATCAATACATAATAGCTGTCTCCAGAAGCCTGACACTTAGTAGATACTCAGTAAATGTAACACTTGTTAAATAAATGTGTGAATTTGCTTTCCAGTTGTCTAAGTTATTCAAATCTTGGTTTCCTCACATTTAAAATGGGATAATTGGGATCCCTGGGTGGTGCAGCGGTTTGGCGCCTGCCTTTGGCCCAGGGCACGATCCTGGAGACCCTGGATCGAATCCCATGTCGGGCTCCTGGTGCATGGAGCCTGCTTCTCCCTCTGCCTGTGTCTCTGCCTCTCTCTCTCTCTCTCTCTCTGTGACTATCATAAATAAATAAAAATTTAAAAAATAAAATCTTAAAAAAAATAAATTAATTAAATAAAATGGGATAATTATTACCTATGATTATGGTAATAATTAATGTTTTAAATCTCACAGCACATGATACAGTCATCACATGGTAAATAGAAGATTCTCCTCTCTGTATTCACATATTAACCTATAGTATGTGTTTTCCAGGTAATGCACAAACAAGAGGGCCCAAAGGTTAAAATAATGATCTCAATGAGTTGCAAAGGCACAAATTCCAGTTTGTGTCTGAGCCTGAGAGAGATAGAAATTGTGGATAGAGGGGCACCTAGGTGACTCAGTCAGCTAAGTGTCTGACTCTTGATCTCAGCTTGGGTCTTGATCTCAGGGTTGTGAATTCAAGCCCCATGTTAGGCTCCATTCTGGGTGTGGAGAAGAAAGAAAAGAGAAGAGAAGAGAAAATTGTGGATAGACCACTTGAGAAGAAGGAGCTATAGAGACAGAGAGAGAGAAAAAGAGAGGGGGATCCAGAAGTCTCCTTAAAAGACACTTTAAGTCTTCAGCAGAATACTAAGTTGTTTACACATAAGATGAAACTCCATAAAACTCCATCACAAAGAACTACTATAGAACAACTATAAGTCAAAAAATCCCATAACTCACACAGGTTGGCAGATATTTGCATTGCAACCAGAGTAGAGAGACCTCACTGAATACCTGAAATATTCAGAATATATGCAGGAAAAATCATGCCTCAGTTTTAGGTCTAAATTAGTCCTACATAAAGTCTACTACTCTAGACCTACTCAGAAAAGGGGACAAAAAAACTTCAAGAAGTCAAGTATGGAGGTACCTGGCTGGATCAGATGGAGGCACATGCTACTCTTGATCTCAGGGTCATGAGTTCAAGTCCTACATTAGGCGTAGAGATTACTCAAGTAAATAAATAAAAACTTTTTAAAAAGATACACATAAACATATAATCAAATTACTGAAAACCAATGATAAAGAGAAAATCTTAAAAAGGTCCAAAGAAAAAAATATAATGTATAGGGTAGCAAAAGCAAAAATTACTACTAACTGCCAATTAGAAAAGAAATGTAATCAAAGACAATAGGATGACAACTTTAAAATATAAAAGGCAAATAAAATAAAATAAAATATAAAAGGCAGAAACAAAAGAAAAAAAAAACCCTGTCAAGCTAAAATTCTATACCTAGTGAAAAAAACATTCAGAAATAAAAAGAAAATAAACACCTTTTCAGAGAAACAAATCTGAAGGAATTCTTCACTTCAGGCTAGCACTATAAGAATTTTAAGAAAGAATGTTAAGGGGCGCCAGGGTACCTCAGTAGGTTAAGTGGCTGCCTTTGGCTCAGGTCATGATCTCAGTGTCCTGGGATCAAGCCCTGTGTCAGGCTCCCTGCTAAGTGGGGAGCATGTTTCTCCTTCTGTCCTTCTCCTTGCCCATTCTCTCTCATTCTCTCTCTCTCTCAAAAAATAAATAAAATATTTTTAATGTTAAGATTTTCAAGGAAAATGATACTAAATAGAAACTCATTTACTCAAAGGGAAATTAAGAGTGCCAGAATTGGGAAATATGGAGGTAAATATAAAACACTGAAAAGAGTTTCATTTTTTCCAAATTGATTATTTAAAACAAAAAACATGTATTTGAGTTTATGACATAGGCAGAAGTGAAAATTATGAAAACAACAGTACAAAATAATCAATGGGAAAGCGAGGCAATATTGTGAAGTTTTTCCATTATATGTTACCTGGTATAATATGTTTAAGATAAGAGTATGGTGAGTTAAATATGATATTGTAAATAATAGAACAACAACTAAAAACAAAAACAAAGAAGTATAGATAATAAGACAATAAAATAAATAAAATAAAAGCACATAAATATTCAATTAATCCAAACAACGCAGGAAATGAATAAAATAGAAACAAAGACAGAGAATAAAGAGAAAAAAATAGCAAATGACACAAAACCCAATTATATCAACAATTACATTAAATTTAAATGTGTGCTTTAGAGGGTATCATTAAGAGAAAAGACAATCCACAGAACAGGAGACAATACTTGCAAATACTAATATATCATATAAGTTACTTATATCTGGGTAAGGTATTTATATTCAGAATATATAAAGAATTTTTATAATGGAAAAATATAAAGACAAATAACCTCATTAAAAATTGAGGACAGGATTTAAACAGACATTTCTCCAAAATAAATAAATAAATAAATAGTCAATAAGCACATGAAATAATGACTAACATCATTAGTGACTAGGAATATGAATCAAACCCACAATGAGATACCACTTCACACTCCCTAGGATGACTAAAAGAACACAACAACACAAAAATTGTCTTCCAGAATATATCAACATTTTTTGGAGCCCTCCAACTTTGCTGGTAGGAAGCAGCCATTTTGGAAACAGTTTTTCAGTTCCTCAAAATATTAAATATAAGAGTTACCAGATGATCTAGCAATCACACTTCTAATATGCAGATAATTTGTAATACCTACATCTTAGACATCCACCCAAGAGAAATGAAAACGTATGTTCATATAAAAACTTATACACTGGTCTTTATAGCAACATTATGCATAATAACCCAAAAATGAAAATAATCCAAATATCCATCACCTGACAAATGGACAAACAAAACATGTGGTACATCCATGCAATCTAGTATTATTTGGACATAAAAAGGAAGGACGCTGAATCATGGTACGACATGAATGAACCTTGAAAACATGCTCAGTCAAAGAAGCTAGTCACCAAAGCACCAAGAATCACAAATTATGTCATTCCATAGAGACAGAAAGTAGACTACTGGTTGGGGATTAAGTAGGGATATGGAAAAGAACAGAATATGTGACTGCTAATAAATACAAGCTTTCTTCTTGGATTAACACACATGTAAAGTTAGTAATAGTAATGGTTTCACAACCCAAAATCACTGAATTACACACTTTAAAAGGGTGAATTTTATAGCATGTGAATTATATATCAATAAAACTCTTATAAAATATATATAGATATAAAGAGAGAAGGGCCTTTAGCCAGTTAGAACTGAGAACATCTGGCAGAAATGGCTAAAATCAGGAGGGAGGATTCAAAATGACCTTGGCTGCCGGAGAAAGAATCTGAATTCTAAGCCATGCTTCTAGCCGGCATGCTACACGTGTCCTCTGCCTATACATCCAGTCATGTGTAATAGAGGCTTTTATAAAAACAAGACGAACCCAGCCTTGGAAAACAGAGAAGTGGAGAGGAGAGCTAGCAGGATCACAGGAAGAGATTGCTAACAGGCCCCAGTTATTTTCGAAATAATGTCTCTTTGATTAGCAAGCATGGTGAGAAGCATAGGTGCCCTACAGGAAATGAATCTGGACGTTTCGTTGCAGTCTAAGAATATAAATTACAGAGCTGTGATTAGAAGAAAGTACAGCCTTGTTTTGCCTTTGCGGGGAAAGGACATTTCAGCTATTCACTCTTGGACTTCACGATGGCCACCACTGAGGAGAGGAGGCCCAGTAGTTCCACTTTGGCAGCAGGATCAGGTTCAAATCTTGACTCTATGACTCAGTAGCTGAGTAATTTAGAAGTCACCCTTTCTGAGCCTTGGCCTTTTCATTTGTAAAATTTGAATAATGGGGGGTGCCTAGGTGGTGCAGTTGGTTAAGCATCTGCCTTGCGCTCAGATCATAATCCTGGGGTCCTGGGAATTGATCGCCCCCCCCCACCTCTGTCACCATCAGGTTCTCTGCTCAATGGGGAGTCTGCTTCTCCCTCTCCCTCTGCCTGCTTGTGCTCTCTCTTTCTCTCAAATAAATAAATAACATATTTTTTTAAAAATTTGAATTACAGAATCCTTTTCATGGAATTGATATGTAAATGAAGTGAGATAATATGTGGGAATTTTCATACATGGTGTCTACACAGCAAGGCCTCTATGCCACCTGCGCTCTCCATTATTATTTCCCAAATATTTATCGGACATCTGTTCTTCAGAAGGCATTGGGATATAGAAACTCCCCAAATGTAGGGAATTATTTTGGGTATAATATGTGGGATATACCTCTGTTTTGGGAAAGCTGTACTGCAGAAAGGGATTATGTCTGATTCATCTTTTTCTCCTCAGTGCCAAGTAGAGTGCCTGGTAAATAACAGGTATCATAGATATTAGCTGAATAGTTGAATGGATTAATTCAAAGAAAATGTGGCAATTTTCCTATCACTAAAACTTGACCTTCCCCACTCCACCCCACCCCCCAGTCCCCAGTATACAGCTAGCTTGGAAAAAGTAACTCAGAAGCTAGGCCAACTATAACTGGGAAATAATATAAGAAATCACAAAATCCCGAGATTCAAGTCACTTGTACACAAGCTTCATTTACTGTGTGGAGGTTCGTCAAAGAGTTAAAAATAGACCTGCCCTATGACCCAGAAATTGCACTGTTGGGGATTTACCCCAAAGATACAGATGCAATGAAATGCTGGGACACTTGCACCCCGATGTTTATAGCAGCGATGTCCACAATAGCCAAACCGTGGAAGGAGCCTCG
Organism: Canis lupus dingo; assembly: GCF_003254725.2. NCBI lineage: Eukaryota > Metazoa > Chordata > Mammalia > Carnivora > Canidae > Canis > Canis lupus. Next base: position 19,413,051 of record NC_064280.1, on the reverse strand, counting down.
GTGTCCATCGAAAGATGAATGGATAAAGAAGCTGTGGTCTATGTATACAATGGAATATTCCTCAGCCATTAGAAACGACAAATACCCACCATTTGCTTTGACGTGGATGGAACTGGAGGGTATTATGCTGAGTGAAGTAAGTCAGTCGGAGAAGGACAAACATTATATGTTCTCATTCATTTGGGGAATATAAATAATAGTGAAAGGGAATAGAAGGGAAGGGAGAAGAAATGGGTAGGAAATATCAGAAAGGGAGACAAAACATGAGAGACTCCTAACTCTGGGAAACAAACTAGGGGTGGTGTAAGGGGAGGAGGGTGGGGGGTGGGGGTGAATGGGTGACGGGCACTGAGGGGGACACTTGACAGGATGAGCACTGGGTGTTATTCTGTATGTTGGCAAATTGAACACCAATAAAAAATAAATTTATTATTAAAAAAAAAAGAAAATCTCCAGTTAGAAGGAAGAAAAAGAGAAAGGAAGGAAGGAGAAAGGAAGGAAGAGAAAGCATTACATGGTCTTAAGACCTGGGCCCAGAAGTAGCATGTTATATAGAATTTCCCTTGTAAGGAGTCCATTGTGATCTATATTAGCACCACATACGTAACATGATGATAGCAAGAGCTACCTTGCATCCCGTGTCATTGATATACATGGACTCCTCACAGCAGTCCTGGGACATAGCATCCTGACCTTCTAGGTGCAGAGACAAGGGACCAGAGTGACTCTAAGGCCTCCAAAACCATCAAAATAGGAGTCACACTGGTCCATTGGGATCCACAGGTCAGACTCTTTCCCTTCCACCTTCCTGCTTCTCATTAGCAGCAAATTAGGAACCTTCTATCTAGTCCTAGACCCTCAAAAAGCATCTTTTCACCCAGATAGGCAAGGACTTCATTGTACTAGACAAAAACTTTTCATTTTTATAGCTTCTTACAATTTATGAAATGGTTTGTGCTTGACTTCCCTTGCTTTACATAACTAGACAAGACCAACAGCATGATTATCTCAATTTCTCAGATGAGGAAGAGGAGGGTAAAAGAGCTTAAATAATTTGCTCAAAGAAGGAACAAAGCCACTGGGCACCCTCTTGACCCAAGTCAATGAATGGTTTTTAAATGGGTAAACTGTACTGATATCGGTCACAATGGGGTTTTAGTTGTATGATCATTGTAAGATCAATTGAGGAGGAAGTATGTAGAGAACTTGGAGCAGAAGCAAGGCATAGGAGCTACAGAAATCAAGAATTAGGAGTAAAGTTTGAAAGAGAATCAACTATCCTTTAGGAAGCAAAACAGAACATGACGAAATTTGGCTTTGTGTATCAAGGCAAAACAAGAGAAATTGATTTTAAAGTACAACAGAAAAAAAAAATAGCTGTTAGACATGAGAATGGACACTTGCACCAAAGACAAAAACGTAACATTGTGTTGAATCCCCGTCCCCAAAAATTTCTATCATGTAGGACCCATGAATCCATTAAATGACATCTAGGTAGGGTTGGGTAGAGTCTCGCCCAGACCCTGGACGCCGGAGCAGAGACTCTTAGTCTACACTCTCCTCTGAATCAGAGAACTTTAGGGGTGGAGAACCAAAGTCTAATTTGACCATAATTATGCTCCAGGTAAGTCATGTGACCTTAATCAGGGCACTGAGCACCACTGAACCTCTATTCTCAACCAGAAAAATTTGATAGCGGGATCCCTGGGTGGCGCAGCGGTTTAGCGCCTGCCTTTGGCCCAGGGTACGATCCTGGAGACCCAGGATCGAATCCCACGTCGGGCTCCCGGTGCATGGAACCTGCTTCTCCCTCTGCCTATGTCTCTGCCTCTCTCTCTCTCTCTATCTCTGTGTGACTATCATAAATAAATAAAAATTTAAAAAAAATAGAAAAATCTGATAGAAATCCCTGCCCTGCATCTCTCACAGGATTGTCATAAACCACAAGTGAGATCACCTACCTGAAGGGGACTTTGTGAACTGTAAATGCCTTCATTTGCACTCATATTCCATGTGTCAACTTTTTATAATTTAACCAATAAGCCCCACAGTTTGCTTTTAACATACATAATTGCCTTAAATACCGGATCTCACTTTCTCTTCTTTCCATTTAAGATAAATGCTTTGATGTTATTTTACATAGGTGTGCTCAGGCAACCAAGAGGTGTTCTTCAGAAATCAAGATTTTACTGAACTTGGTCAGGGCATTGAGCACACTGGAGAATCTTTGCCACTGTTCCAATAATCAGTGGCAATTAAAACTCACTCATGAGTCTATCCATTTCTTAGGGTTATGGATGACTCTAGTTCTCCATGAATGGCTATCCCATCATTAATATTGGTTGCTAAATTGTTTTTGGCTCTGCTCTCTAGCATTACCTCTTTCCCTATTGATTTGTCTTTCTGAATTGAGGAGGTACGGGTCCCCCTTCTTCATGCTAAATGGCCCTATAAAAATTGAATTTTCCATGAAAAGATTCCAGGGAGTGTGAATATCAAGACAGAATCAAGACCAAGGCATTGCTACAGGATTTGGTATTAGGAGGAAGCTTATAAAAGGTCAGACAACAGGCAAGAAGAACATAGGGCCCTTCATCAGCTCTAACACAGTGTTGGGAGGTGTGGGTGGGAAATAGGTCCAGTCCTGAGATCCCACTCCTGATGACTACTGATTCAGAATATCTAGGATTCATGCCTTATCACATTGCATTTCTCAACAGACTGGTAAGCATTTGAGAATTATAATTCAGATCTTTTTGACATCCAGTAATTAAAATAAAAAAATAGGATAATCCAACCTATCTACTAATTTTAAAAACAAGCAAAATCTAATTTGAGGCAGATAAAATTTTTACTGAAAGGTAGAGGATGCTGTATTGGAGGATTGATGGTGGGAGGGGAGGCTGGGAAACACAACATTTTCTCTCCTCAAAGAGATTTTTCTCTCAGCAACACAGCTCCAATTAGACATTGCCAGCTTTTTATCTAGAGATATCTTTGATTGCTACATTTTTCTGCACAAAAAAAAACAAAACAAAAACAAACAAACAAAAAAAAAAAAACAAAAAACAAGGACGCTTGAAAAAAAACAAGGACGCTTGGAGTTTGAGACAGGTCCACTATATCAGCCAGTGTCCGCAGGAAACAGGAGCCCAGACTTCCTTTCTTGCCAATGCCCACCCATCAAGGCTTGGCACATGCCCCGTGCAACTCTTCTCAGTAACACTGATGTTCTCGATTCACATTTTCTAGGCTGTAGAGACCCATTCAAACAGTGTGGTGATACGGATCTCCTATAATTCTTCTTTCTTTCCTCATTTACCTACAAATTAATTCCCCTTGTCTGTCAAAATTTGGTCTTAACTTCACACTAAAAATCTCCTTACAGTTCTACATTTCTCAACTGTTTGATTTTGATACCCACGGGGCAGTGAGAAATGTTCCCATCTTTTTCTCCATCTCATCCTCATTCCCATTCTTACTTTTGTTTTGTTTTGTTTTGTTTTTGTTTTTTAAAAGATTTTATTAATTTATTCATGAGAGACACAGAGAGAGGCAGAGACACAGGCAGAGGGAAAAGCAGGCTCCCTCCAGGGAACCTGATGCAGGACTCGATCCCAGGACCCCGGAATCACCACCTGAGCCAAGGCAGATGCTCAACCACTGAGCCACCCAGGGACCCCCATTATTACTTTTGATCTCTTTTCCTTGTCTTCTCTCTTTGCCTCCCTTCCGGTCCCAGAAAGAGGATGGGGCACCTCTTCTTCCTCCCTTTGGAAGGGAGAGATTCTTGAGTGAATATCTTCATCTTCCTTCTCACTCCCTACTTGCTCATCGACATGATTATCAGATTTTTGAGGTTGGGGTGGGGTACCTGAGGCCAAGAGCACAAAAATAAATAAATAAAAATAAAAAATAAAATGAAAATAGAAAGCAAGCTCTACCCTATCTCACTCTTTATCCCTCAAAACCAACCTGGCCTTCCATGAAGCAAGCTTTCCTCTGCTTCTGAACCCTCTGTAGTTAGCTCTCCCTGGCTGGATCTCTCACCCTCTATCTCTAATTTCTCAGCTGTGAGTGGGGTGGGTACACTCATTTTGGAGCAAAACACCAAAGGTTCTGTGGCGTTCACTGATCCAGTCTAACCAATTTAAAAGCTAATATTGCAATGTGTATTTGGCTTCTTGTCCGCTCTTAATTGCTTAGAAGCCAAAACAGAGACTGGTGAGTGATTAACATTCCCTAAACACCAACGTTTCCTCTTCTTTTTCTATCTCTTGGCCTCTTGATTTTAATTAATTCTGTGTAGTATGTCTTGAGCTTCTTTGTCTGGAAGAAGCTGTTCAAAGCTAAATCATGGACATAATGAAGAATTCAAAATAGCCCCCTAGTATGAATGTTCTGACCGCTTTCTGTTAATAAGTGAAGTAAATAGAGAGCATATTTTGGGTCTAGCATGACACATGGCACATAGTAAGTACAAAATAATTATTTGTTGAAAGGATACCAACTACAGCATCATTTTTTTAACAATACGGCCAAGGATCTACACAGAGTGGCATATGAGATTATTTATAGATTTTTTTCCATTTAAGAATACCATATTTCCTAATTTTTAAAAACTAATTGTTAGATGTTTTTAAGTATTAACCATGTGAGGCTTACACTTGAATTGGGAAAAAAAAATCTGTATTTTAACTGTTTGACTAGAGATCTTCTTGCTAATCAGTCTGCCATCAAAATGGAGCATGTTCAATGAGATTGAAGCAGTATCTCACATATTGGGAAAAAATTTTCCTAAGTCATCCATTCACTCATTAACTGAACCTTTACTGAATTTCTACTACAAAGTCAATATTGTACTTAGAAATAACAAGAAGAATGAGACACTTTCTGCCCTAAGAAGCTTATAATCTCATAACTTAATAGCAGAAATAATTCACACGTATAAATGGTTTTAATATAAAGAACCATTGGGTGATATATGAGATATACTTTAAGAGCATGAGAAGGTGGGAACTTTTGGGAGTTGAGGAAGCTCGTTTACAGCCAGAGTAATTAGGTAAATCTGAATTTAGGAATTAAGGAGTTGTAGGGTAGAGCTGAGAGGAGGAAGTTCAAGGAAAACGGGTACCACAAGCAATAACAGACAAGCATCTAAACAGAGGCACAATTCATAACAGCCCAAAAGTCCAAACAACCCAAATATCCATCCTCTGAAGAATGGATACACTGTGGTATATTCGTATAATATAATATCACAGAGCGATGAAATTAATGAACCACTCATAACTGCAGCACCATGGGTGAATCTCACCCATAAAACCTGCAGCAGAAGAAACCAGACACAAAAGAGGACACGTTGCACACAGCTCCACTAATATAACCTTCCCAAGGCAAAACCTATAGTCTTAGAATCAAGATATTGGCTGTGATTACTTTTGGAGAGAAAAGGGGGTAGCGACCAGGAGGCGGCACCAGAAGCAGCTCCAGATAGAATGGAGGTCCAGCAGTGCTCTATTTCTGGATCTATGCCGGGGCTCCCAGGGGGGCATTCACATCGTGGAAATTCATTAAGCTACACACTCACGAGCTATGCATTTCCGTGCATGGATGCTATACTGCAATAAAAATGAAACGAAAAGCAAACAGAAAAATGAAAAACTCAAGATATAGAGAGACACTGGTAGGTCCACCTGGACTGGCGGTTGCAGGTAAATGCTGGGGAAGCAATTTGTGGAGACCACGCATCTTGGCAGTAAAAATAAAAAGTGGGGAAAAGTGCCAGGCAGTTATGATGCATTCCTCACCTCCTCCCACCAACAGCGTGCCCAGCTCCTAAATTTGTCATGATTCTTTCTGAGTTTGTGAGTTTAGGAAAAGGTGTTTGGGACATGATGCTTGGGAGAATTCAGCGGGATCGTGTTTAGGTTTGCTTTATACTCCGTGACAGGATAAGCACTTGAAATGCAGCCTGGTGATCATACCATCTATCTCTGTCCGCGATTCTCTCCCACTCCCGGCCTACAGAGCAAACGGCACCTGATTATTTTGTAGAGCGGGGTCAGAAGAGTCACTGGTGAGTGAGAAGTGGGAGGGTTTTGCTCAATATTCCTGAGTTTTGTCAACTGTAAAACAGGGCGAGAAAAATGGAAGGAGCAGCAGCTCGCTCGTAAAGTCTGACACGTGCTAAGCATCTCCATCAAGATTTTCTTCTTCCAACGCTCACTTCTTGAGCACCTACTATGGGCTAGGCCCTCTGATCTGGCTAAGTAAGACGTGCTGCACATTAAACCCAGCCAGCCTCACTTAAACAGCAAGATCATTAGAAAGGTAGAAAATACTCCCCCGGGGCTGGGGGGTAGGGGATTCCTGGAGCCCAGCAGAACCTAGGAGGGGCCTACTAGGCCCAGGCACAAACACTGCCCCGTTGGCCCAGTCAGCTTGGCAAAAGGGTATTTCATAGGACACCAAGAATAGGATTTTGCCTGTAATCGTACAGCAAGGATTTGCCAAGCAAATTACTGGTGGAAACCAGGGAAGTGTTAGCCTAGTTAAGAATGAGGAGATTTAGAAAGAACATTTGCATTCAGACAAAGAATATGCTAATTATAACCGAATCTTATCACTTGTGAAAGCAGTTACAAGAATTTGCACCACAGACACTTCTGCTCCCCCCTTTCCCCATTAACACTGTTCCTATAAGGACCTCAGATTAATAAGATCACAGATTAATAAAATCACAGATTAATAAGATCATATATATATATATATATATATATTTCCTACCTTCGTCTCTACCAAAGCTGGGAAACTCTGGACGTTATAAACGGAAAGGACATTCTGCAGAGACTTCACACCTCCCTTCTAGAATTTACTCTCATCCCTGCACTGCCAGTCATCATTGGCCACTCCGTCCTTTGAATCAGAAGCTTGAGAATCTTCCTACGCTATTCCTCCTCCCTGACCCCCAGCAATCCACCGATCCAGTCTGCTTTGTTCCACCTTTCGATGACCTCAGAAATTAGTTCCCTTCTTTCCATTCCAAGTGCATGAGTTTCCAGCCCTCAGCATGTCTCATTGAACTTCTAACATGAATTAACACTTCTTGGTGTGCTTATCTCCCATCTCTCCCACACGGCACGCTGTCTCAAGCCCTCTGCTGCAGAAAACTTTCTAAAATGCAAATCTGATCACATCAGCATTCCTTCAAAGACTACTGCCAGGAGAAAGAGAATAAAGTTCAAATCAAAATGCTTAACAATTAAAAAAAAAAAAAAAACAGCGGGCAAAGGATAGGAACAGATGTGTCTCGGGAAAGGAAAAGCAAATGATCTTACAGGTTCATAATAAGAGAAGTGCGCGTGAAAACTACGTGGACTCACTTGTCTCACACACACACACACACACACACACACACACACACACACACCAAGCTTCACAGCAAGCTCTACTGGAGAATCTCTACTTCTCTACTGGAGTAGCTGTACACAACCAGTACTTGCAAGCATAGGAAGTGGGAGCAAAAATCAGAAGAATCTGTAGACAGCTATGTGGCGACGTCCCCCCAGATTGTAACCCCACAGTCCTCCAATTCCTAGAAGATACTTATCCTAGAAGATACACATTCACCCTGGAGAAATTATACCTACAGATGCAAGGTTGATGCAGCACTTTTTGTAGTAGCAAAAAATTAGAAACATAAATATCCTTTAATAGGAGACTGATTCTGGGGGTGCCTGGGGGGCTCAGATGGTTAACTGCCTGCCTTGGGCTCAGGTCATGATCCTGGGGTCCTGGGATTGAGCCCCATAGCCGGTCCCCGCTCATCAGCGGGGAATCTGCTTCTCCCTCTGCCCCTGCTCGTGCGAGCACACACATTCTCTCTCTCTCTGTCTTAAATGAATAAATAACATCTTTTTTTTTTATTTTATTTATTCATGAGAGACACAGAGAGAGAGAGAGAGGCAGAGACACAGGCAGAGGGAGAAGCAGGCTCCATGCAGGGAGCCTGACGTGGGACTCGATCTGGGGACTCCATGATCATGGCCTGGGCCGAAGGCAGGTGCTCAACTGCTGAGCCACCCAGGCATCCCATACATCTTTTTTAAAAAAAGGAGACGGATTATATAAACTACCCTACACCCACAGAATGGAATTCTATGCAGCTGGGTTTTTTTTAAAAAAAGAAGGAAGAAAAGGGTAAATAGGAAAATAGAAGAGTTTTGTCTGTACCTCTGTGGAAAGATCCCCATTGCGTGTGACAAAAGGCAAGATGCAGAGTACAGAACCCATTTGTATTGAGAACTCACACACACACACAATCACACTTCTATTTGTTTATATGGAATAAAATAAACTTTGGATACCTAAGAAACAAATTACAGGGATCCCTGGGTGGCTCAGTGGTTTAGTGCCTGCCTTCAGCCCGGGGCGTGATCCTGGAGACCCGGGATTGAGTCCCGCGTCGGGCTCCCTGCATGGAGCCTGCTTCTCCCTCTGCCTGTGTTTCTGCCTCTCTCTCTCTCTCTCTCATGAATAAATAAATAGAATCTTTAAAAAAAAAAAAAAGAGAAACAACTTACAGGTGACCTATAATGTGTGTGCACCGTTCACTGTGTTTCTCTTTATACTTTTTGATTATTGGACCGTGTGAATATATTACATACTCAAATAGTTTATTCATTAATTTTTTTTCAAATGATGCATTAGCACAGCATAAAGACCCTTCCTCATTTATGCCCTGCCCACCTCTTCAGCATCAGGTCCTGTCATTTCACCCCAAGAACCACTGTTGCAAAGCCTATTGGTTATGAGAAACGGAACCCCTAACTAACTAGTGTCCTTTCTTCTTCTGTCTGCTTTGTCTTCTCTGAGCAGACCTCTCTGCTTAGAATGCTCGCCACCCTTCCTCTACTGTTCCACCATCTCATCACAGTCTACATGGCCTCTTCAAGGACCCCGTCCCAGAAAAGGGCAATGGTCAGCACACCTGCATACCCTCAAAATTCCTAGAATTTGCTTGGGTGCCACTCTTCTCATCCGCATGTGCCTTGATGAGTCCCCAGTCAACCTAGGACTCAGATAGTGGCCGCTCCTCGAGATGCCCACTTGGCTTTCTTGAAAAGTCTTTCTCCCTCTTCCCATGAGACAGGTGAAGGACTTAGTCACAGTCACACCTTTTTCTAGCTTGTCCATTGTCTCATTGCTCCCATTAAAAGTGAAATCTTTCAGGGAAGTGTTTTTCTCTTAATAGTAATAACACTTAATATTTATTTAGCACTTACTGAGCTATGACAGCACTATCCAAATAGAATTTCTTTGGTGATGGAAATATTCTGTATCTGACCCCATGTGGCTGTGGAGCACCTGGAATGTGGCTAATGTGACTGAGTAATTGAATTTGTAATTTTATCTGATTTGAATCCATTTAAATGTAAATTTTTTAAATCTCGTGTAGTTAGTAGACACAGTATTGGGCAGTGTGGCTCTAAGCTCTGTGATAAGTCCTGTATACACATTATCACAGTTAATCCTTACAAGAACCCTGCAAGGGGGATAATAGCACTTATCTCCATTTCACAGATAAGAATATTGAGCCTCAAAGAGTGTAAATGGCTTCCCTACAATCACTCAGCTACAATACGATGAATCTGAGATTAGTAATTGCACAACCTTGAGCCTCTGCATCCTATTCCAGAAAGACCTTTCTGGGACACCTGGGTGGCTCAGCAGTTAAGCATCTGCCTTTGGCTCAGGGCATGATTCTGGGGTTCCAGGATCGAGTCCCACATCAGGATCCCCGCAGGGAGCCTGCTTCTCCCTCTGCCTCTCTCTCTCTCTGTGTCTTTCATGAATAAATATTTTTTTAATAAAGACCTTTCCAACCCCCCAGAGTGTTTCCTCTTATTCCTTCCTAGTCAATCCCCACCAAACACCAGCCCCCAAAGGCAACCGCTCTTCAGATTTCTTCCACCACAGATGACTCTCATCCGCTCTAGAATTTCATATAAATGGAACCATTCAGTATACACTCTTTTATGTCTGGCTTTTTCCATTCTCCATAACATTTTTGAACTTCATCCATGTTGATGTATCAGTAATCTGTTCCTTTTTATTCTTGAGTAGTATTCCATGAGTTGAATATACCATGGTTTGTGTATCCATTCTCTACTGATGGACATTAGGTTGGCTTCTGACTTGGGGTTATTATGAGCAAAGCTCCTATGACCATTCCTACACAAGTCTTTTCATGCATATGTTTTCATTTCTTTTGCTAAATGTCTAGAAGTACGATCTCTAGTTCACACGAGAGGCACATGTTTAACTTCAGAGTAAGCTTTTAGCCTCATGGCCAAAGTAATTGCCCTATTTTACACTCCAGCAACAATGCGTTAGAATTTCAGTTGTTCCAAATACTCGCCATCGTTTGCTCTTCTTAGTCTTTGTAATTTTAGCTATTTTCATGAGTGTAAAATGGCATCTTGTTGTGGTTTTAACTTGCATTTCCCTAATGGCTAAAAACATCGAGCACTCTATCATGTGCCTGTTGGTCACTTGTATGTCTTCCTTTGTGGCTTGCCCATGTATGTGTTTTACCCATTTTTCATTGAGTTGTCTTTTGTTGTTTTACAGGCGTTCTTTGTATATTCTGGATAAAGTCCTTCATCAAGATACACGTTTTGTGAATATTTTATCCCAATCTGTTGCTTCCCTAGTGATTTTTTCATGTGTAGTGCATTATATCATATCGTGTTTATGCATTCATACAGTGTTTTCTGTTGAGAAGTTAAAATTTGGCAATTTCTAATTTTTCCACTTTCCCTTTATGTTATTGCTCTCTGGGTCTTATTAAGAAACATTTGCCTTCCCTGATGTCACGAAGATAGTCTCTGATGTTTCTTTCTAGAAGTTTTAAGGTTTCAACAGTTGACCCTGTATAGAAGGCCTATCTTTCACTTGTACAAATTCGTGTTATCAATAAAGTGCAGAGGTACATTCTGGATTGTTCTATTGCCCATTTCTTTATGCCAGGCACTACATATCTCAATATCCCCTTTTCTGTATATTCTGGGCTGGAGTTGGCAAAGGTGAAGAGGCATGAGTTTGGGGAAGAAATAGAGCAGCAGCCATACTTGATGAGGTTTTCATTGGAAGTAATGAGAGGCAGACGTGGAAGTGCCAACAGGATCCAACTTTCCTGTCTGCCCCATTCCATATCCAGCACTTCTTCCTGACAGCATGTGCTTGGGACCAGCAGCCAGCCCAACCCCACCAGACACTTTGCTCCAAACTCACAGGGGCAGTAGCCATGAAGAACCAATATCCTTGGGGAGACTTCTATGCCAGCCCTTTCTGTGCTCCCTGTCATGGCACCTTGATGTGTCCACCTTCAGATTTCCCTCCAGGCTTCAGCCCTCTTGGCTGCACTAGGGCTGCTTGGCAACCTCTCTCTGATCTTCCACTCCCTCTATTGGACCTTTCCTTCCCCTACTTGTTCCCATGTTTGTGTGTTACATTCCTAGTGTTCAGCTCCCCTGATTGAATGCTTACTGAGGAAGTGAAGAAGTGATGGAGAGGGTGGGAGGAAGGGCACAAAGATTAATCACCCTCATGTTGCAGAGACTATTATGAGAATTACTTGGAAGCCACTAGCTGTTTGCCTACAGCTAAAAGACTGTCCTGTCGTGGTTACTGGTACAGAGGAAAGAGCACTGAGTTTGCTCCCATTTCTGTCATGTACTGTGTGGACTTGGATAAGTCCTTTCAGCATTCATGTCCAGTTCCACCACTTTGTCATATGCTCACTCTCTTACCACACAGGATTGCATTAAGGACACCACAGGACCCAGTGTTTCATGCTCTGTAAACCAAAACACACACTTCAGCTTGTCACCACTGTAATCCTCATTATTACCATCATCATTCTTGCAATGATCTACTTGCCTCTCTCCCATGAAATAAGATCGTCATTTTGGCTTCCCTTTACAAGGCCCAGATGAAAGTTTAGAAGAGGAAAGAGGAGCTAGAGATGACAAGCTGCTCTCAAGTTTTTGTGTTCCCTCTGGATTTCTGTTCTTTTTCTTCCACCAATGCCCCCCGACCACAGAGACCAAACTGGTTGAACCACTCTGGCCCCTGGGAGAGTTAATGCATATTCAGGTTAAGAAATCATGCATGGGCCTTGCAAAGCATCCTGTCCAATAAGCTCTCAGCCACACCACAGGGTATCCCACTCAGGGTGATTGTCTGCTAGAGGAGAAACCAAGAGAGTTCTTCAGATGGCAGCAGTTAAGTCACATGAGTCTGCTCCTTTTAAACTAATTGATGTAACCGTCTGCCATCTTGCCTTTGTCTCACTGAAGGGGAGCAGGAGTGTGGAGGAGCTGAAACCACAGAAATAGTGATGAGGTAAAAACACGACATAGGTGAAAAAGCAGTGTTCATTCAGGAGACCCGAGTTCCACTCTTTGCTTGAGGAATAACCTTGAGGGACTTCAATAAATGCTGGCTTCCCATGAAACTCTCCAAGTTCATACTGGCAAAGTTGTTTCCATTCTGCTCTCCACAGAGACATGAGGTTCCATGTTGGGGACAGAGCTCTGGTCCAGTCACTGGGGTAGCCAATGGGATGGGATGCTGGCCTCTGCATTTCTTCAGTTTTATACCTCCTCTGCCTCATACGTTCAAGTTCAGAGTAATACTTTAGTATTACTTAAAAAAAAAAAAAAAAGCTCGAAAACATATTGTACTGGATGCTCTCTAAGACTACTTACAGCTTTGAATGCTATGAAATGTTATTTACAGCCAATTCCCCCTATCCTAACAGAAGCAATATCCTGGCTCCCATCATGCAAAACCTTATTTATTCATTCGTTTGCACTTTAATTCATTAATTAATTCAACAAAAGAGTCATTGAATAGCAGACATAGAATTTGGGGCTAAGAGAAGAAAAATGAATTTAAAAGCTCCCTTTACAATTGGCTCCCATAGGCCTAGGGGATCATACAAACAAATGAAAAAACCATAATAAAATGTGATAAATGCTATAATAGAAGTTGGTAAAAATGGCTGTAGGGATATAAAGGAATCCATTCATTCTGCTAGAGGGCTTGGGAAACGTACCACATTATAGTTTCTTATTTCTGCAAGGCATTGACTTGCAGACTTGCATTTTTGTTTGGGTTCATATTCAAATGATTTCTTCATTTCCTGAGCAGGGAGGAATAGTTCTTAGATTTGCTGGGCAACAGGGTTAGTTAGGCCATCAGAGCTGGAAAATGTGTCACAGATCATTCACAAATGGGAAAATCCACGTACGGGCAAGTCAGAGATGCCCACGGATGGCTTCACTATCAAATGAAGAAAACCTAACAAAGAGTGTCCAGGTGTACCCTGTCAAGCACACTCTCAGCACATTACTCCAGTATAAAAAATAAGTACAGTGGAGAAAGAGCTATGTTTTCCACGTGCCTAAATCATGGCCTCACGTTCTTCTCTAACTATGAAAAAGGTTTGCATCCACTCTCAAGACACATATTTCATTTGGCTTGTTGACAGTTTGTGAAGGGCAAGAAGGATTTCTCCCTCTCATGTCTGATCAAATGCACAAAGAGAGGTGCCAGCAATTAACTTAAAACTTTGGCAACGGCAGTGTCCCATGCCTCATTTAACAATAAGTCTACAATTTCTGACCCCATAATGATGTCGTCCCTCATAACTTATTCCCCTGGTTACCCACTGCTCACTTATCATAGGTTTGCAGCTTTGAACTCTTCTTTGCCTCTATAAATTTCCCAAATCACGCCTTTTGTGCAATTTATGAAAATCTATGGAATTTCTTAACACAAAGCATATAAATGTATAGAAAAGTTTTGCTCTCTGGTCTACATTTAGCATTGTGAGAAAAGTCATAAAACATGGGGATTTGGGGGACTTTCTCCAAAGGAGTCTTACATAATTCGAAATCTACACCTCTATAGACACCATCAATTTTCTTATTAATATTGGCAGTAATTCTGATAGGATCCATTGCATATAAAATGTCACTCAAAGTGCTTCATTCACAGCTATTGTGAATCCATAGCAATATCTCCTAATTCTCCAGCATGAGATACAATTTTAGTGAAATTAAAACTGGACAACTCAAATTTCTATAATTCATTACACTCAGTGCCAATTATCAGATTTCTGAGATTATACTTAACTCTGATGCATCCTTTAAGACTCATCCTAAATGCCACATCCTCTATGAAGCCAGTCACCATCTCAACTCACATATACTCTCTCTTCTATGAAATAAGAGCACTTGGCTTATTTACCTGTAATTTTACAATTAAAATCACCATGTCGGGGATCCCTGGGTGGCGCAGCGGTTTGGCGCCTGCCTTTGGCCCGGGGCGCGATCCTGGAGACCCGGGATCGAATCCCATGTCGGGCTCCCGGTGCATGGAGCCTGCTTCTCCCTCTGCCTGTGTCTCTGCCTCTTTCTCTCTCTCTCTGTGACTATCATAAATAAATAAAAATTAAAAAAAATAAAAATAAAAAAAATAAAATAAAATCACCATGTCTTGGAGTAAAATATTGCTATCATTCTTACTTGTGGTTTTCTTCTTTTCACGAAAGTACCTCATTTTCTCAAGTACAGAGTAAGTACCTCATGCTTTACTTCTCTTTGTACTGCTCATCACAGCAAGTACTCATTCATCCATGCAATCATGCATCCATTCCACAGATAATTGATGAGCAACTACCGAATATCAGAAACTGTGCAGGACACCGGAATTACAAGTCAGTGTCCCCATCCTCAAGCAATATAGTTTAGTGGGAAAACAAACCAGTATATATGTACTTACCATCCAGAATGAATTGTGTATTAATGAGTAGGCCCTGGGAGATGTGGAAGTCCACCAGAAAGCCCTCAGAACTAGAACTGAGTCCTTCTTGTGGGACTTCGAGAGTAGGCAAGTCAAGGAATGTATGCAAGTAAAAAGAAAGTCATGAGCAAAAGCCTGGAGAAGACACAGATAGATAGGACAGTGCTATAGAGATGGAAGACACCTGAAAGTTACTGTTAGTTGACGTGGAATGAACAAAGAAGGAAAGGGGGGGATAAAAAGGAGGAAGGATGGGGGGCCTGGGTGGCTCAGCCAGTTAAGCATCTGCCTTCAGCTCAGGTCATGATCCCAGGGTTTTGGGATCGAGTCCCCCATAGGGCTCCCTGCTCATCAGGGAGCCTGCTTCTCCCTCTCTCCTACTAATGCTCTCTGTTGCCATCTCTGTCTCTCTCAAACAAATAAATAAAAAATTTTGAAAAAAACTAACCATTTAAAAAAAAGGAGGAAAGATAAAATCAAAAGAAATTTCAGGGTTTTTTATTTTTAACACAGAATATTAAAAAGTACATGCAATTTTAGTTCTTTGTTGGAAGTTTTCTGTTGAAAACTACTCTCTAAACAACACTAATAAACTAATTACTAAATATTGGATTCACTTTTAAGGAAAGTGAATAAAACTCTCATTGGGGAAAAAAAAAAAAAAAAGATGTTTAGCTACCTGAGGCAGCTTGCCTTGTACAGGGAGCTAAATGTCGTTATTTCCAAGGATGAGTGTGCTTTACTCACTAAGATAAGACTTGATTACACCTTTCCTTTTTAGGATCCCTGAGGGCTGGGTAATTCTATGATGGTGGTATTCTTCTTGAACTAAATAAAAATAACTCTCTATGTGTTGAGGGGACAAGGTAGGAAGAAGGAGTCAAGTAAGATACTAAGAATATACTTAATTGAATCATTCCATTTATTGTATAGGAGTCAAAGATTCTCAGAAATAGGCTTCTCTAAAATAAATCAACCAATATATAGGAAGTGACATTCCCTTGCCTTAATTCAAATCTCTCAAGAGACAATAATGATAATATCTACCAGTTATCAGGAATTTATTTGGTACTGAAAATGTGCTGAGGATTGCATATATTCTTCTATCGTCAAGAACACTTTGAAAGTTAGGCATTATTGCTTGCATTAGGAAATACTCAGTAAATGTTTGTGAAATGAGTGAATAAAAGCTCCACCTAGCAAATTACTCCAGAAGCAATTCAATCTACTCATCCGACAATAAAAATTGAGGAAACGCCATGTGCTGTGTATCTAGCAAATCTTGCAGCTTCCTGGGAATCTGAACCCTGTTGGCCCTTAGAGAAAATAACCAAATAGCCATGCAAATATATAACCCATCCACGGTACTTGGCACATATGAAATATTTACCAAATGACTGTATAGGTGAATGAGTGAACGAATGCGTACAAGAACAGTAAAACCATTCCCAAGCCAATATATTGAGGAACCTTTTAAGAGACCAAAGAAAGAACCCATATTGCTTCCTTCTGAAACACTCAACCAAAATAAGCCTTTTTCCTGCAACGTGTGGGAGCAGTAACTTCATTCCCTACTTCTACCTTTTTCACACTGCTGCACACTACCCTAAAGCCAAATGGAAGGAAGAATGCAGCAAAGAGAGAAACCGAACATCGCCAGCCCTTGCCTTAACAATAAGAGTTGGGACAAATTCGATGGATTTGATCAATGGATCTAACAAAATAATTTGAGACTTTATGGCTTATTGATCAAGGAACTATGCCTGAGAGGTGCCCATCCATCACCTCTGAGGCCAGAGAACTCCCAGAGAAAACACTGCTCCTGCTGCAAATCACAGTCTCCCTTCTGAATTCAAAAGTTCAATGGCTCTGTCTACCAGAAAAACCTCAGCAAGGCCTAACAAGGCAATATTCTTTCTGCAGGAAGGGAGAGTGAACAGTTAGGAGGCAAAAGGGAACAGAAACTGAGTACACATTTTGAATATAATTCTCACCATGACCTTGTCAGATAAGTGATGGGATCCGTATTCCATGGACAAGGAAAATGAGGTTCAAAGCAGTGAAGTACCCCATCAGACACACACAGCCAGAATGTGCATTTATACCAGAGCTTTCGGGTTTCAACCCCACTCTTCCTCTCCAGCCAGTTCATCAGCCTCTACAGGGATATATTTTCTACAGGAGTCAGAATCAGAACATTTCTATACTGGGGAATATAATATCCAGATAAAAATAGTAATCATAACCCTCTAGAATTCATTTTTCAAGGAAAAACATTATCCAGGAGCTCCAAGGTGCCAACAGTCTTCTAAACCCTGGAATCCAACAGTGAACACAGGTAGCCCCAGGCCTTGCCCTCATGGAGTTCACCTTCTGGTGTAAGAGACAGTAAATGCTTAAGCAATAAGTGTGTGCACGCATGTGTGTGTGTGTGTGTGTGTGTGTAACAAGTTCACTTAACAACCTGGGTTCAGTGGAGTGTGAAGCAAAAATCTTTGTTTTGTTGTTTGTTTGTTTGTTTGTTTTCTTAATCATCTGAACACATTTTAATGTGTAAAGCTGAAGCTTTCTTTCTGACCCCTGGGTGAAATCTAGTGCACTTAGCATAGCATTTCTCATCATTTCCAGGTATTATTGAACAATCTCATTCTCAGTAACTTTAAAGATTAATCCAAATTAATATTCACTATCACTCTCATTGACTTCGGTTTTAGTGTATCCTCCCATCTTGGGCTGAGAAATGGGCAACAGGAAAGGGGGGTGGGGTCATGGTACGTTCCTCTCTGTCTCTTTAGTCTTCTTCACTCCGATTTCATTGTCTCTGATTCCTTCAGGGCTGGTGGAGAGTAAGGAGGGAAAAGAAGGAAGATAATTAAGGTTCAGGAAAGGTGAGTTCAGAACTGTAATCTGGCCCTTTCTCTTCAGGGCACTTTGTAGACCTTTTGGCGAGCTCATCTCACTAGGGATCTCTCTCAGGAGCACTTCCTGGCAAGAGTCTTACCTCCCAACCAAGTGACCTCATAACCTATGACCGCTTCAGACCCCACTCACCCACTCACCCTTCCTAATGCACACCCCTCCAGTGCCAGTCAACATGACCCCTCCAGTCTTTCTGTGGGTACCTTCCACCAGAAGGGAACCTCCTGGGTAAGATCTTGTTCAAGAAGATTAAAGGTTGATTACATTATTCAGGCTAACCTGATATGCTGAACAGTAGGAGTACTGCCATTGATGAATGAAGCTTGCTCTCACACTGGCCCTTCCCTGTGGCTCAAGCCAGCCCCTCTGAATCCCACCTCCAGGTCTAGACAGGAAGGAACCTGGCACCAGACAATCCCTGGATCCACCAATCTCCCACTTCCACCAAGATCCAAGGACAGAAGTCACATTTGCTGAGCAATTTTCTTGTAGACCATTTAGTTGGCTTATGTTAGAGAGGAGATTCTCCTTCCCCCAGAGAGAAGGAGTCAATGCACAGCACAGCCACTGGCAATCCTCTTTATGGGGTCCTTCCTCTCATCAATCATCTCACCTCTGCTTATATGCCCTTGAGATGGGCAAAGGGGTGAGGGCTGCTGGACGATTTTAAAGTCTCCTCTCACAGATATACATAGAAGGCCTATG
Source organism: Canis lupus dingo (assembly GCF_003254725.2). Classification (NCBI taxonomy): domain Eukaryota; kingdom Metazoa; phylum Chordata; class Mammalia; order Carnivora; family Canidae; genus Canis; species Canis lupus. Next base: position 19,394,550 of record NC_064280.1, on the reverse strand, counting down.
TATTTTTAAAAAATGTATAAGCAATTAACACCTTTTGCCTTCCCCTTTGCAACCTCAGATAAATCTAAGATGACAGAGAAACTTTCATCATACACAATATAACTTCACTTAGTAATGAGTGTTACGGTAAACAATAAAGCAGAGGAAGTTGAGAGAGTATCAAAGAGAGCATCGACATTGCAGGGGCCACTCCAGATAAGATGGGAGGACAAGGCCACTCAGAAGAAGAGACATTGAAGCTGCAACCTGAATGAAGTGGAGCACTGAGTCACGCCAACAGCAAGGGCAGGAGCATGAAACAGAGGACACAGCAAATGCTCAAGCCCTGAGGTGGAACACCAAGTTTGTGCAGGAATTATGAAGACAGCTAATGAAGACAGGGTTAAGTGAAGGGAAGATATCATAGAAGTGGATATAACGGAGATAGGTAGGAGCCAAACAATGTGAGACCTCCAGATCATACGAAGCCAGTAGGAGTTGAACCCAAGATTGATAGAAGTCACTGGAGAGTTTCAACCAGGGTGGTATTACGAGTCTGGTTTTGTGTTTCATTTTTTAAAATATTTTATTTATTTATTCATAAAAGACACACAGAGAGAGGCAGAGACACAGGCAGAGGGACAAGTAGGCTCCTCAAGGGGAGTCTGATGCGGGACTCGATCCCGGAACCCCGGGATCACGACCTGAGCCAAAGGCAGACTCTCAACCACTGAGCCACCCAGGTGTCCCAGGTTTTGTGTTTCAAGTATCACTGGCTGTTAGGTGAATAATAGATGGTGGAGTTATAATTATCCATACGTGCAAACTATGTTGAGGATCTAGCGAGAACATCATGCTTGATGTCTATGGTCACCTTAGTTATAAAACTTATACACACAGAGCTATGAAGGAGCAAAGCCAGATACCACGTAAAACTACTACAGTTTCCCTTGGACATTAATTAGTTTCATGCATGAACCTTGAGGCTAGAAATTAAAAATAACATACTCGAGATCACAGAAATAGGTTAACTCAGGGTAGTAAAATTAATAATTATGAAATGTATTCAAGAACAAGGCTTAAAGGAAGTGTGTCTGGACTCTGTTGCTGCATAACACATCATGCCAATCTTGGCAACTTAAAAAGACAACATTTTTAAAAGATTTTTTTTAATTTATTTATTTGAGAGAGAGAGAGAGAAAGTATGAGTAGGGAGGAGGAGCAGAGAGAGAGGGAGAAGCAGACTCCCCACTGACCAGTGAGCCTGACTCAAAGCTCAATCCCAGGACCCTAGGATTATGACCTGAGCTGAAGGCAGACACTTAACTGAGCTGCCCAGGTGCCCCAAAAAGACATTTTATAACATCTAGTGGTTTTTGTGGGTCAAGAACTCTGGGAAGGCTAGACTAAGTGGTTCAGGCTTGGGGCCTCTCAGGTAGCTACAGTCCAGTGCCACTGAAGCTAGCCCAGCAGTGCTGGGCTACTACCCTATTTTCATATTATATCATGGCTTCTCCATGAGGTTTTTCAGCCTGAGCTAGTTGGGGTTTCCTCATAGCATGGTGGCCTCAGGACAGTTAGATTGCATCCAGGAAGGCTTATGGCTTCAGCACAAGAATTCCAGCTAACCAGGTGGAAGCTTTATCCCGTCTGCCACATTCTTTTGGTTACAAGTGAGTCACAGGCCCTCTGAGATTCCAGGGAAAGGGATAGAGACTGCCCCCCACCATCTCCCAGGGGGAAAATTGTCCAGCTCACGTTGCAAGAAGAGCCTATAGAAGTGGAGCCATTATTGCAGCCAATGGTAGGAAATACAATCTGCCACATGACACCTAACATGGAAGGGACTATTACAGAAAGGATTCAGAGTATAAGTAGAGATAAGACAGAGATGAGACAGAGAAAACTACTTTTGACCATCAGAACTGTTTCATGGTAAATTATTGTTTTTTGTTTGTTTCATGGTAAATTAAAAAAAAAATTGGAAATAGGATCAAGACATAGATGTGTAACACTGTGCACAAAAGTGAAGTGCCTCTCTTAGATGCCTACACTCACAGACTCGTGCTTGCACACATATGCATACACATATGCACATGCACACAGACACACAAATGCACATGCACCCAGAACCCTCTGACTCCCAACTGTGATTATGTCTGCCATGACCAGTGCTTTTATCCACAGTATTGGGACAACTTAGCAACTGTGCCCCACCACTTCCGTGTCCATTTTGTATCCTTGGAGAGCTTCCTCTGACCCTACTGGAGAAGATTTGTTGATGGTTGTCCTCTCAACTCAGGACAAAGTAATTTCTCTGGAATTCCTCTGTCATCCATCGTCCTCACGTGAACAGCCTGGAGACGTGGAGTTGCAGAGTGCGTGGCTCCAGTGCCATGGATTGGCCGGGCTCCAGCTTCTTTCTCCTAGCAACCTTGTTCTGCCATTTGATGTTAAATATAGAACGTAAGGGGCAGGGTGAGAACTCCAGAGTCCAAGACAAATTCTAATTCTTCCCGTCTCTCCATCTATCACCATCTGCTTATCTCACCATTTTATGGTGCTTATCATCCCAGTGCTTCGTTATTTCCTGCTCCATCATTCTGCTCCAAGCTAATCCACACCTTCAGAATGGGACACAAAGTTTACTGGTATCACAACTACTAATGATACCATTAAAATATCAACAAACCAGAGTGCAGCTTGCCAGATTCCTCAGTAAATGAGAAATTAATAAAAAGCATCAAAGGACAGGAAACAACTTTATATAAAAGAGTTGCCCAAAGGGGAAACTTCTAGAGTTTTTGCAGCACATGTACACTATGCCAATCTGTGTCTTTTGTAACGACAGCCACTCCAAAACACTATTAATGTCGAAAGATTTGGCAAATAAGCACTCTGGTATATTGAGAAGAGCTGCATTAAATTTTAGAGACCCTAGATCAAAACGTACGTCTTCCATCACTGTTAGTGCAAGGCTACCAAAACCTGGCTCTGCGGTCTTCAGTGACACCCTGGGCTTGGTTCCTGATCTGTTAATGGAAGGAATGGAGTGGGTAATGTCTCTGTTTCCTCTTAGGTTTCTGCTTTGAAGATTCAGAATGTTGCGCTTGGCATATCCCAATGAAATAGAAGATCCAACTAACTAGAACATTCATTCCCATACATTGTATTTAACCAAGTTCCACTGTAATAGTAAAAATAGCTACTTCTTCTATCGGTAAATCAATAGAGCTCACACACTTCCACATCCATCTATGCTCCAGGTTAACTTCAAAATGTTGTCCGAAGCTCATAGATGGCCCATATTCCTATGCTCTACCAAGTACATGATATTGAAGGGACAGATGCAATTACACAACAGGCAGTTTGTATGGCTCTTTTTTCTTGATTTAGAATAATACTTTTAGAATCATTCAGAATGAAAAACAGAACTTATAGACACCTAGGTCATACACAATATTCCTGTACTGGAGCATCATAATAATCTTGTGGAGACACATAGAAGAAATATCTAAGCTCAACTAGAAGCCCAAGTCAAGGCAAAGTTTGAATCAACTGCCTAAAAATAATGCCTTGAATATTTAGAGCACTTTCAAATTTAGAAAACACATTCACAAGATTACTTCACAATGAATCTCACAATGGCCCTGAGTCCTTGTAAACTGAAATGTTGTTCATCTCATTTAACCGGTGAAGCAACTGAGCTCAAAGAGGGTAAGTGGCTTGCTCCAAAACACAAAGGCAGCTAGAGGTGGGATCAGGACCTAACAGAACCACCAAATTCAAAGTTCTGAGGGACCTTGAGGGTTATCCACTGAACCTTTCATCCGAGGCTTCAGTTCTATGGCAGTGATGGCCAGCTGCCCATCAGAACTGGGGCTCTCTTTTCTATGCTGTGGATTTGTAACTGGGATGCGGCCTTCCAACCAGGGTCCACGTTCCCCAGTCTGTCCTGTATCCAGGAGGAATCATATTACCACTCACTGCCAATACCAGGTGAGCAGAAGTGATCTAGATCACCTCTAGGCCCAGATGGGTAAGGAGAAGCTCTCCTTATTCCGTCTCCACCATCTCTTCCCTGACTCAGAGGACGCTGAAGCCCAAGGAGATGGTGGCGCTAAAGATAGCAGATGCCCTGAATCACCACAAGGAAGAAAGTGTATCTGCCAAAGGGGAAACCCTCACATGGACTCTACATGAACAAGAATCTTAAATTGTGTTAAGAAACTGACATTATTTATTTTTCTCCATAGTTAGCATTATACCAATGTACCCACACCCCCACGCCCCCACTCAACCCCCCACAAGCTCCCTGCCTCCAATCAAACACAGTAGGGAGGGAGGGGCTCACTTCTACCACAGGCAGATCATTGCACGTCTGGATGGTTTCCCACCATTAAGCAGCTTTCTTTACACTGAGTAAACTTTTTCTTCTGTTATCTCAGCTGGATCACAGCATGCCTTTGAACTCACACAAAACTGATGTAACGCCTCTTCCACATAACTGGTGTCTGTCTCTAACCCTTTATTAGGACCTTTCTTTATCATCAACTACTGGTTCTTTGGAAAACCCATGTTTCTACAAGATCCTAAGTTCCTCTTCTCTGGCAGCCCTGGTGTCCTTCTGGGCAAAGGACAAGGGTTTGATTAATACCACATGTTTAATGGAAGCTCGTCCTAATTTTGAGGTTGAGCTCTCACCTCTTTTGGAAACATTCACAAATTCATTAAGACCTGCTTAGGTTCTTTCTCTGCTTGTTGCTACAGCACCTTTCACGTTTTTCTATCATAACCCTTCTCACATGATACAAATTGTAATCTACCCCCTCTATTTGATAAAGGCATCTGAGCTGAGTCTACCAGCAGCAAGAAGCCCACGTACCATTAGTTCATCACACACAGAACCACAGCTTGCACAACTCCAGGGGGCATCATTCCTTCCTTCATAGTCCTTAAGGCTGTGCCATGAGGTAGCCCTGAGCACAGAACCCCCTGGGGCCCAGAAGGTGATGCAAATGTGCCATTCTTTACTCTTGTTCTCAAGCTACCCCTCAGCCCATGTTGTGGGTACCTGGAGAGCCCATATTCCTTTTCCCCTTCTCACTCCTTTTCTGTCTCTCCTATTGCACATACCCAAATCCCACCTCCATCCTCTTCTATACGTCCTTTGTGCCCTGCATTCAAGCAGAGCAGATATAATGTGTTTAGAAATGGAGCACCAGGGGCACCTGGGTGACTCAAGGGTTGAGCATCTGCCTTTGGCTCAGGGTGTGATCCTAGGGTCCTGGGATTGAGTCCTGTATGGGATTCCCCAGTGGAAGCCTGCCTCTCCCTCTGCCTGTGTCTCTGCCTCTCTCTCTCTGTGTCTCATGAATAAATAAATAAAATCTTTTTAAAAAAATGAAGCACCAAAGAGACAACAAATTTCAAGCCTGCTCACACAAATACCTCTCCCCGCACTGCTTGAGAAATCCCTACATTCAGATACCTCCCCCATGGGGAGGAAGATTGACATGGGGGAGAAGACTGAGCAGTTCAATGGAGAAGGAGAAAGAGTGAAAGAAGTTGAAAGCCCCAATGCTTCCTTATTTGCTTATATGTCTTCTCCTCTGACCTACTATATATATTTATTAACTCACTTATTTGAAATTTCTGTAACATTTATTTGCTAGGTACTAGGCACTGTTCCAAGCATTTTGCAAATGTTAATTCATTTTATCCTCATAGTCCCTCCATAGGTAGCATCTCCTGTTTTCCCTATTTTAGGGATGAGGAAACTGGAGACAGATGTCTTGTGACTCACCTGATGTCACCAATCAGTAAGAGTTGTATCAGGATTTGAACCCAGAACCCACGCTGTTAACCACTACCTCTCTGCTGCCACTTAGAGGGGCTCCTTGAGAGCTTGTTTGGAAGTTTGAGCAGGGGATCACAGCTACTTGTATGCCCTTGACCAAAGAATGGTCCTCGTGTATCAGGGAAGTTCATCCTCTTCAACAAAGTGTGTAGTTTTGGGAGGGATGCATATGGAATGGTGAGGGCAGAAGGGGAGAGCCACCTACCAAGCCAGATCAGCTGAATCAACCCTGGCAATAAAGGGAGTGACCGATGTCACAGCCAGACTGCCCTCTCATCCTAGCAGAGTCCTTTGAAAATAAGAGACTGGATCCTACTTGTATCCCCACAAGCTGGCACTAGTTTCTGCAAGACATTGCTCGAATCAATGAGTGAGTGAATGAACGAACAAATGAACAAACAAATGAATGAATATCTCACCCGATTTACTCAGAAAGGATGCCTTGATGGGAACTGACTCCACCATGAGTTTGCAGCCATTTCCAGGCACACATCGTCCCTTTGGGTTGTTGCTCCCCGCTACACAACAGAGAGAGGCACACAGTGCTTCTCCCAGATGCCTAACGACAAGCTGAAATCAATCTACCCACTTGCAGACAGAAACACCAAGGAGGACATGGTAATCCTGTCCACTTCAAAATGTATTGCACATGCAGCCCCAGAGAAGATGCCTCAGGAGGAAAGCATGAGGTCCTCTACTGCAGGGGCCCCTCCCCATGGAAAGCAAAACATCATGTGCCCCAGCAATATGGAGTCACTCCAGCCACATCCCTTCTGAGGCAGAGGTGTGGAGGTGAGAGAGCAGCCACCAGAGCTGCTGCTATTCCTGCCTAGGAAGCAGCCTCAGGGCAATTTGCTGGCTCACCTAGAGGAGGTCACCGGTATGGCCTCCTTTGCCTTGTTCTCATTGACAGGTTGGAAAGGATTCCGGGTCTCCCATCCTAGAAGTGAGGGAACTAAAGCAAGGCTCACAGTGTTTCATTGACACGCGCAGGTTCACAGGGCTGATCATCTGAACTCTGGATCAGGACTTTGGACAGGAACCCCTTGCTTTTCATTTTTGCAAATGCCAATTTTTGGAAACTTAGATGGAATAAACCTTTTAAGCAGATGCAGCATAGCCCTAAGCTGCTGGGCCCACGTGTGGTTTAATCTATCACTTGCCCTTCCCTTCTCCAAACCATCCTTGACAGAGTTCCTACGGCCTCCTTGGAAAACCCCATCCTGGACCCAAGGCCAACAGTTTCCTTTTGCTAATCAAATCCTGGGATGTGTGATGTCAGGAACCCTCAGTGGACGGAGAAGAAGGAAGGGGCACAGCCCCAACTCTTCCACCAAGCAGCTGTGACTTTGAATGGAATCATTCAACCTCTCTGGACTTACTTTTTTGTATTTGTGCACACAAAACAGAAGGATTGGATTGAATGTGTCCTAGGTCCCGTGTGAGTTGACACTGAAACTGTAGGTGAGCTTCATGGCAGGTGAAACACAATGAAAACCCATACATTAAGGTGGAAATTATCCAAACGTTAACCATAGACAAGGGCCTGTGAACTCTTGGTTGCAGTCGAAGAAACGGATTCGAGAATTTATTGTAGCCTGCTGAGGACATGAGCCCAATGTGCTGTGGCCGCAAAGGTCAACAAAATGATGAGTGTTATCCAAAAGGGTATTGTAAAACACAAAGCAGAACACATTTAGCATTTACCCAGAAAACAGAGCCAGTCTATTGCCTGGGAAATGCCATGCTCTTCAAGCTGCTACACGTCTGGAAGCAGACTTGTAGGAATGAGACCAAATCTGGAATGAGAAAATTTTAATGGCTGAGAGCATGGAAAGTGGTAATCATTGAAGGATAGGCTGAAAAGATTTAAATTACACTATGATTATGAAAAAGCAATTCTCTGCCATTTAGTATCCCATATAATATTTAATAACATTCCTTAATTTAGTTATACATACATATTTAAAGTCTCAGATTAAATAAAGTAAAATGTTATTTTAGAAATAATGCTTCTTCCAACTCATGTTTCATGAAACAATTCAACTTTCCATGTGCACCTCTAATAGGAATAACTTGTTCATTATTAAAGTCACATTTTGAATCATCTAACATCTTTTACAAAGCACATCCTCCTCACTGCCACTGAAGTCATTTGAGATGCAGAACTTTCAGGCCCATGTATGATGCTTCACCGGAAATCAGGTTTCAACTCACAGTCGGGTCCCATTCACACAGCGTTTGGACAATCCATCATTTCATTCAACCTATAATTATAATTATGATCATTATAACACTATAATTTATGAGGTAGTCCCTCTAAAACTTTAGCCGCCCATCAGTGCTGCCTTTTAAAGTTGTTCACAATGACACCAAACGCTTGCAGTTGTGAGATTATACCCTCGGAAATAATGACTAAATTACCAATATCTTTGTCTTCTTTTATTTTAACAATTTCATCAGATGATTTCTCTAAGCATCACAAGCCGGCATGGATTGAAATGATTTCGGGATCATTTGTCTTCTTTAAAAACAAAATACTTTGTTGTCTAGAAAAAAAAAATTACCTGAGAGACCATGTCATAATATGAGCAGTGACGGGATCAAAGATAAAGCCACTCCGTCTTTTCCAAGAGAGAACTAGAAGACAGCTCACCTGGTATTCAGACATACAGGAGGACACTAATTACGAGTCTTAAAATTATAATAAAGGCTACAGTTTGGTTATTTCTTTTGTATGTTATCACCCCGGGTTTTGATTGTTCAAGGGTTGGGTGAGATGCCTAACATTTATTGAACATGTATTGTGTGCCAGGGGTTACCTATATGATTTCCCTGAATAATTAAGATCACACTCAGATACAGGTTCAATTATGTCTAGCTCCCAGGTGAATAAACTAAAACTCAAAGTTTTTAAATAGGCCATTTCCCCTAATCACCATATATCTGTCCTAGAATTAGAAATGAGTGGGATGTCTCCAAATCTAAAACCCATAGTCTTCCTTTTTTTTTTTTTTTTTTTTTTTTAGGATTTATTTATTTTTAGAGAGAGAATCCCAACACAGGGCTCCATCTCATAACCCTGAGATCACAACCTGAGCTGAAACAAGAGTAGGATGCTTACCTGACTGAGCCACCCAGGTGCCCCCCTCCCCAAACTTTCTATCATATCCGAAAGTTCAAAATACTAGAACAAAGAGCTGTAGTTCAAAGCCTTAGAGAGATAAATATAAAACAGAGTGTCTATTTACTTCATATAATTACAGGAATTTATGTTTCCTTGCTTTGCAATTTTGATAGTCTTTTGCATTTATTACCTCATTTGATATCTGTAAAAATTAAATATCTCCCAAATCGATACCTCCCGGTCGGTATCTCTGGTATGGCATAAAAATATAAAGTGATTCAAAGCAATTTTAGCTATATTCGCTAGCAATATGAATACATGGTTTATAAAAGTCCCTATGAGTCTGTGACGACAAGCACATTATTGTATTGGTGCTAATAGGTCCCTTCCGCATCTGACACAAGTTGGGTGGCCACGTTCCTCTGTGTCAGAGGTGTCAGAGACAAAGCAAATGGAGAGGTGGACCTCAGGCCTATCTCTGTCATTTCCACTGTAAATGCTTCTAAAGGATAAGTTTTTCCTTTTTTTTTTTTTTAACATAAGCACAGTTTTATTTTCACACCTAAAAACTAACAAGGATCCCTTTACTGCCAAAAATGCCACCACTGTTTAAGTTTCCCCAATGTCATGATTTCTTTTATGTCCTTTTAAAAATTTTATTTCCCAGTTACGTTTGGTTGATATGGTTCAAAGTGTCTTGTTTTCTAACTTCCCTCCCCTGACTGTGTCCCTGGCTATTTATCTATCGAAGTTCACTTGTTCAGCCTTTGCCCACACTCTGGATTTTGCTGACTGCATCCCTGTGATATTGTTGAACTTGTTCATCAGCACCTTCTATTTCTTGAAAATACAGGTTCTTAGAAATACTTAGATTGAGGGTTCTTTGAGGTTCTATTTTGTCTAAATATGTCTATCTTTTTGTGATGTTAAAACTCACCAATGGGCTCAGAAATTGCAAACCTCACAATCCAATTTTAGTAGCCATCGTGGGTCATTGTCTGTTTTGTCAGGGATTGCAAAAAAAAAAGTGATTTCTACAGGACTCAATTTGAATTGATTAGCTTGAAATCGAAAAAGAATTTCCTCTTATCAGCTACTTGATTATGTTAAAGCACATATTTGTACAGGAAAGTTAAGGAAAATGTTTGATTATTTCCCTTATTTATCACTGTGTAGAATAATGAATTTTTTCTCTAACATCTTCCAAAGGTAGCAAGTGGTATTTTTATTTTTTAATATCATAATGAACTCATGAATTTCAACATAGTTTACATATTTTAATCCTCTGGGGATTTTTTCCAGTGTTTAACTTATCCTATCTTTAGTTGGGTTAACTGCAGAGACTTTCTGTCACTCGTCTTGCAGTGGCCTTAGAAAACTTACTACTTTCTAATTCCAGAAGATGGTTCAGGCTCATTGGACCTTCTCTGCTCCAGTCTCAGAATCAACCATTTTTCCAATGAACCCTTGTACCACTTAATGCTAAGTGGTAGTAAGAGGCCACAGTGTGGGACCAGAGGTGCTCACTGCCACTGGGAGTTCAGTTTCTAGCCCTTATCACTGGATATAGCTAGAAAATAAGCCGAGTTTTTTTTTTAATTCTTTGATTTTATAGTCATACTATAAAGTATGACTATAAAATTTCATTACTATGAAATGATTTTCATTACTATGAAAATCTTATCTGCTTGCTCTAATGCTTTTTTCAGGATAATGATGCCAACATTATTACTAATAATGTTACTATTTATAATTTAAGATTTGCTTATAGTTTTTGTTGTCCTGAAAATGTGTCAGATTAGGAAGATATATGCAAATTACTATGATTTTGAAATAATTTTTTCTCCTGTGGTACATTCACCAATTTGCTATGCATAGTTTAATTTATTTTATTTTGCTTTTATTTTTTTAATTTATTATTTTTTATTATTTTTTTTACTTTGCTTTTAAATTTTAGGTATTTTTTTCTCATTTTGATCTGGTTTTGTTTTATAATTTTTAAAAATGTCCATGGGGTTCTAAAATGCATACAGTGCACATGTGGCTTATCTACATCCCAAATGTCTCCTCCATCTCATGTTCTCCCTCGTACTCATAGATAAACATTTAAAACTTTAGTATATCTTCACTTTTTTCTTTTAAGGAAAATGTCTATACACATTATACATTCCTACTGCTCCCATTTTTTTTTTTTTTTTTGCAAAAAGCAGGGTTTTATACAAACTCCAGTGAACCTTGCTTTCTTCTTAACAATACATCACTTCACAGTAGCATACACACTTTCTTGTTCCCTTTTTAAGAAGCCTAATAGTTTAGTATCTGTATGTATCAGAGTTTATTCAACCAATCCTATATCAACAGACATTTGGCATTTTTCTCCTGATAGGTAGAAAAGACAGGCATTTGTACTCATCTGCTACAAAGGGCTGCAATGAATATGTCTGTCAAATGTCTTCATATTTTTGTCAGTGTATATTGGGGTTCCTTGAAGTGACCTTATTGGATCAAAATGGAAATGCATGTGTCACTTTGTTAAGATTTTTGCCCAATTCCCCTCATAAGACTTGTACCAATTTGTATTCCCGCCCAACATTTGCAAATACCTTTTCCCTGCAGCCTATGCAATATAGTACGTTATCAAAACCTTGAATTTCTCCACCTAAAAGGTGAGGGGTACCATCTCTATGCCTTTTTATTTTGCATCTCTTATTATAGTAAGTGAGATTGTACATATTTTAATATATTTAAGGTCTTGTGCCTTTTTCCTTGTGGGAACTTTTTATTCATACCTTTGATCCAATTTTTCTATACAATATTTGCACCTTTTTATTTCTCTATTTTAAGCTTTGTATGTAGCAGGGGTACTTTGTGTTGTAATATGAAGATATTTTTCCAGTTTTTCCTTTATGCTCTTATTTAGCTTATAGCCTTTACTGTCATGAATTGGAGGGTTTTTTTTTTTTATATATATACACAGTCAAATTTGCCAAACTTTTCCCTCATTGCTTCTTTTTTTTTAAATTTTTATTTATTTATGATAGTCACACAGAGAGAGAGAGAGAGGCAGAGACACAGGCAGAGGGAGAAGCAGGCTCCATGCACCGGGACCCCGACGTGGGATTCGATCCCGGGTCTCCAGGATTAGGCCCTGGGCCAAAGGCAGGCGCCAAACCGCTGCGCCACCCAGGATCCCTCATTGCTTCTATAAAATGAAGCATAGTGAAAAATATTGTTTCTAGACTATGAAGGAATTTTGTATTTTCATTTAGACATCTAAGTTTTATTTTTCACGTTTATTATTCATTTGGAATTCATGCTAGTGTATAGTGTGGGGAATGAATCAAATTTTGCTTGGAATTCCAGTTCATGCTTTTTGAATTTTTTTTTTAAGCAGGCTCCACTCCGCGCCCAGCATGGAGGTCAATGTGGGGCTTGAACTCATGACTCTGAGATGGAGACCCAAGCCAAGATCAAGAGTAGGATGGTTAACTCTCTGAACAACCTAGGTATCCCTTAAACTTATATTTCTGAACATGTTTTTGTACATCCTCAATCATGAATAGTTTAAACAGGTATAGAATTTGAATCTGGAAATAATCCCCCCAGAATTTTTAGCACTCGGGGTCCTCTAGTACCCAAGGTTGTGCTGTCAATCAGATTCTTGGTTCTTTGTATGTAACCTGGATTCATCACCACATACACACATTTCCCTTCCCCTGCCCCCACTCAAATCTCTCTTTCCTCTCCCAGCATTTAGAATCTTTTTACTTCCGTCGTTTTGAAATGTCATATTGAGATGGCTTTCCAAGCGTGTTATTTTTACATTGTGCTGATCACTTTGAGAGTCTTTTCAATTTAGAAGCGTATGTCCTTCAGCATTTGGAAATTTTCTCCTTATTTCTTTAGCAATACTACCATCCATTTTCTCTATTTTTTCCTAGAAATACCATTAGTCAGTATTAGATAATTCATCTAATGTTTCTTTTTCTTTTCTTTTTTTTTTTTTTTTTTGTCATCTCTATACCCACGTGGGGCTTGAACTCACAATTTTAAGATCAAGAGTCACACGCTCCACTGACTGAGCTAGCCAGGTGCCCCACACATCTAATTTTCTTATCTTTTTCTCTCCAGCTTTCCATCACTTTGACTTATTCTACTTTCTAGCAATTTTCCAATTATAATATTGTAACTTTCTATTTCTATTATTTTTTCCCCAAAATTTGTCTTGAATAGTCCATTGCAGTAGCATTCTTATCCTTGTTTCTTGGAAGCAGTGTTTTCTATTATTTCTTTGGGGACATTAATTCTAGTTCTTGAAGGTTTTTTTGTTTTCCTATCTACAATGTCTCTGTTTCATTTAGGTCCCTTTTTTTTTTTTCTTTTTACTTCAGTCATTCATTTTGGAAGCTCTCCCCAACTATCTCCTTTGGTTTTCATTTTTTTTTTATTTGTGGGGCCTTGGTTTCATATTTAAAAGTGAGTGTGGTTCTGGGTGCAAATACTAGGCTTTCTCTCCGAGCTTTCTTTGGAAGATGATAGGACCTTGAGGTTGTCATTCATTGGGAGCCACCAAATCTCAGTGTCTGAATGTCCTCTCTGCAGAGACAAATCTTCCATTCTGCTGTGTGAAGGAGGTAGCTAGAGAGAAAGAACAGAGGTGATATTTTTGGCTCCTTACATTCCAGGATCTGAGCATGAGAAGGAACTGAAGTGTCTCACAACTTGCTGTGTCAATTCTCATTTAATCCCTCCAGTTTGGGCAGCCTGGGGGGCTCAGTGGTTTAGCGCCACCTTCAGCCCAGGGCATGATCCTGGAGACCTGGGATTGAGTCCCACATCAGGCTCCCTGCATGGAGCCTGCTTCTCCCTCTGCCCGTGTCTCTGCCTCTGTCTCTCATGAATAAATAAGTAAAATCTTATTTAAAAAAATAATAATCCCTCTAGTTTTAGTCTGCATCCCAGCTCTGCCCTCCACTATATCCACTGCTGTCCCAAAGACTGGTATGTACAATTTCTCCACAATCTAAACCCTGTTCTACTAAGAGAGGAAGGAGGACACCATCTAAGCCCCTAGCTCATGAAAGGGAGTGGAGCTTGGCAATCCAGCTAGTCTGTATACAGCCATTGAATCAACCTCACTCCAGTCTGGTGTCTCATTCCCATGTTCTATGTATGCCTCAAATGCTGAACTCCTTAGGGTTTTTGCAGAATTGGTTCATTTCACACCAATGTTCACAATTCTATGTACTTAACTATAACTTCATCCATTCCACAGAGGTAAATAATCCTCTTCTCTACTTTCTTCAAAAAATGTGCTAGATTCTCCCATCTACTGTTACCTTCTTTTTCCTTTTCCCATCCTTGATGGTTAATAATTATTTTTTTATTCCTTTACTACTTTTTTTTGTAGTTTTGTGTGTATGTATTTACTTGATTTGCTGTTGTCTAATTGATGATTGATTCTAACCTACTTCAAATCCTTTCTGCCAAAAAGTTCTGCTCTAAAGCAAATGTCCAAGTGCTATAATAACCTTAATTTTATCATTCACAGGTAGATGGGAAGATATATAAAGAAAGAAGGAATAAAGGAAGGAAGGAAGGAAGGAAGGAAGGAAGGAAGGAAGGAAGGAGAGGCAGGCTTAGTTGGATTTGAGAAAGGGCATCATTTGAAGAGACTATATGACCCAGATATTCAATGTAAGAAATGTTGCCAAGTTGTTATAATCTCAGGCATTTCCACTGGAAAAAAAAAAAATCATCATTATGCCTGGCCCCAAAAGCACACCTCCTGGCAGACAGTATGAGAGCACTGGCTGCCTCTAACTATCATATATTCTTCTCTCTCCCAGGCATTTTCCTGGATGAAAAGAAGACTTTTGAGAGTGAAGAGGGATAGAAGGGACAGTGTAGAAGTATCCAACTCCCCTCTGTGCCCAGCGGGGCGTTAACTATGCTTTCCAGCCAACATAGGGAAACCAGCACCCACAGGGGCCCCCCGACAGTGTCGCATTGAACAAAGAGTTGGACACAGTCCTTCACTTGGTGACCTTTTGAAAGAGATATGCTCCCAAAGTGCCAGCAGGCACCGCCAGGCTGTCTGAAAGAGCCTTTGCTGGGTTTCCTAGGTTTCTGCAGACACACTTAAAGAAGGTTATATGTGGTTTGTGCTGAGATGGTAATAAATTAAATTATAGCTCTGGACCAGTTATCTCCCATATAATGGTAGATTGTTCCACTCTGAAAAACCAGAGGCTCCGTACTTTCTCAGCTGCCTCTGATTTTCTGAGCAGTTGTCCTAGAAATTTTTAAAGAACATGTTCTGTTTTCATCTGAAAATCTGCCATCTTGTAAACATAGCATTTCTAATAGTCGAAAAATGTTTCTTGCTTTTGGTATGCCATTCACTTTTAAATTAAAGTGTCAGGTGATAGCAGATAAAACTTCCTTCCTCTCAAGTGTCCTTGTCACTATTCTAGTTCAGGTTCTCATTACTGCCAGTTTACGGCAACAGCTTTCTAGCTGCCCTCAACTTTAACCTTCTTCTTGATTCAAATCTCGGTCTGACTTCAAGCCTAGGCTCTTTTCATTACACAACACTGCCTCCCTACCAGCCTTTCTAGTCTGCTCATCTGATGTAATACAGGAAGGGCTGCATCTCAGAATAAAACCATTCGCCTTCAAAGTATTCCTCTCTGCAATCCACATGGTACAGATGCTAGACGTCCATTTTGTTTACATCTCTGTGCTTAGAATCTAGCAACGTCTGATACATAACAAGTGTTCAATTAGTATGTATTAAAGAAAGGAACCATTAATTTATAGAAGCCATCATTTCTCTAAAGTGTGTCATTTTCTCAAATCATCCCAGTAACTGAAGGATAAGGAGGAGACAAAGCAAATGATTGGCTTGATCTGGAGTCTGTGCTGCGTGAGTGTTTGGAAAGATAAAGGAGCAAAGTAGCTAATGGTACAGTCTACAGACAGTGGATGCAGGACTGTGTGATCCAGTGAAGGTTGGAAAAGAAGTCAAGACTTAAAATGACTCATATTTGAAGAAAACAGAGCAGCTCAGGGGTAGAAGGCCCTGACATCTAAAAGTGAATATACTGTCGTGGGAGTGAATTGAGAAACCGGATGGAAAAGAGCCTATGGTCAGAGATATAGCGGAGGGTAAGAGGTAGAGAAGTAATAACATAGAGCAAGGATCGGCCATGGGTGAGGACTAAGGATTACAGAAAAGGCCAAGCAACTGTAAGGCATCAAAATTACAAGACAGTATTGCTAGAGTTTAGGAGACCATCCAGGGCAGCCCGGCGGGGGGCTCAGGGGTTTAGTGCCGCCTTCAGCCCAGGGCCTGATCCTGGACACCCAGGATCAAGTCCTACGTCGGGCTCCCTCCATGGAGCCTGCTTCTCCCTCCGCCTTTGTCTCTGCCTCTCTCTCTCTCTCTCTCTGTCTGTCTCTCATGAATAAATAAATAAAATCTTAAGAAAAAACAAAAAAGGAGACCATCCATGCTAGAAGTCACATGCCGATGCTTTGGTGAAGCAGTTGGCAGTGTTGCAAGAGGGCACATACCTTGAGCACAGTGAGGCTTTTACACAAACATAAAGGAGGCATGATTTATCCCCACCTAACCTGGCTGGGGAGACGCAGGCAAGATTTGCCCATGTGATAGGACTAAAAACACAAAGTGCTGTAATGTAGTATAAATTGTTTGAGAATATTTGGAAGAATACAAGGAAAGGAGTATTGAGGACACTAGGGGCTGTTGGGGACCCATTAAGACTGGAAATACTAAAGGCATATATAATGAACTATATTTCCTGTCCACTCCTTGTTACCTGCTCAGACGGTACATATATACCGGGAAGATAACGGCCTACATTGTCAGCAGAGGAAGCAGTAGAGGCCAGTGGAAGGTGGGCAGGAAGGCTCAATGTCTGCCTATTGCCAGGCTGCAATGTCTCTAAGGGGCTCAGCTCTGGATTCAGAAAGTCACATTAATGTAATTTTCATAAAGAGTAAATAACATTTTAAGCTCTCCCTGAGAAAGGGTGCATAGCCAGGGATGAAGACAGCAAGCTAAGAAGGAAAAAATAAATCCAGGGGTGCCTGGGTGGCTCAGTCAGTGAAGCATCTGCTTTCAGCTCAGGTCATAATCTCAGGGTCCTGGGATCAAGCCCTGGGTCCAGCTCCCTGCTCAGTGGGGAACCTGCTTCTCCCTCCTCGGTGCTTATGTTCTTTCTCTCTCTCTCTCTCTCTCTCTCTCTCTCTCAAATGAATAACTAAAATCTTTTTTTAGAAAATCCAGTCACAGGACCCTTTAGGAGAGATGAAGAAATCAGCTGAGGTGTGGAGAAAGAGTACCGAACAGGGTAGGTGGAAGATTTCAAAGGCAATCCTCACTTTCCACTTGCCAACTCTACAGACTCAGGCTGCTTATTCCTGCTCTTGGCTACGTAAGGCACTGGGCACGCCTCTGGCTCGTCTTCACACTGCAGGGGTAAACTGTGCTTTCACTGGATGACTACGTACCACTGAAGCCACAGCAAAGCGCTAAGCAGAAGACAAAACCAAAAGGCCAAAGAAGGTGCACAAGGCACTTACTCGCTGCCCAGCTTGGAACATAACACAATTTCAGAATCCTACGTCATGGAGTCATCTGCCCATCTCGAGTTTGTTCACCTTATTATCTCTAGTGGGAAATACAACGGATGAAACATTCTCTTCCCACCCATCCCTTGTTTACTGTCTATCTCTCTTATGTGGCTATCTCTGTCTGTCTGTCATCTGCTGCTGCTGCTTCTCCTCCCCCTCCTCCTTCTCTCTCTCTTTAGCTTTTAAGTAAACTTTAAGATATAATTTACATACAGAAATATACCCATTTTAAGGATACATTCTGATGAGTCTTGACAAATGTATACACGTGCGTAACCACCACCACCACAATCAAGACACACAATATTATTCTCCCCATGAAGTCCCCTCCTGCCTTTTTCCAGACAATTCTCTCATCTCTGACTCGAGGTAACCATCGATATGCTTTCTATAGAAAGTGTATATGGTAGATTTGTCTTTTCCAGATTTCCCAATAAATAAAATCATATAGTATGTGCCCACTTGTGCCTGCCATCTTATGCAGAGGATAACGGGTTTTAGATTCATGCATGTTTTCTGAATCGGGTTCGATCCTTTTTTGCTGAATAGTATTCCACTGTATTAATACCTGGGTCATAGTGTAAGTTTATGTTTAACTTTATGAGAAACACATGTCCATTCTGTTTCAAAATGATTGTCTCACTTCTACCCCCACTGGCAGTGCATGAGAGCTCCATCTGCTTCAGATCCTTGCCAGCTTTCCACATTGTCAGTTTGTTTCATTTTAGCCATTCTAATGTGTAGGCCCTTGTAGGTCACTGTCATTTTCATGTGTGTTTCCCTGATAAGTAATTAGTTGAGTATATATTCATGAGCTCATTGACCATTCATTCATCTTCTTTTGTGAAGTATCTATTCATATCACTGACTCAAATTTTTAGATGATCTATATCACTATTATTGATTTATAACAGTTCTTTATATATCATGGATACAACTCCTTTGTCAAATACAAATATCAGTTGTCAAACATTTGGTTGTGTTAAAATAAGGGAACTTTAAAAATAGCATCACTGTCCATAGAATTCTAAAAATATAGAATATCTCTGTAAACATTGGCTTTTAAGTACCTCTGAACTTCCAGTTCAAGTCAAAAATCCCATTTTTTTAAGCAACAATATATTTCCCTCATACTCCCTCGGCCTAATTTTTCTCTACAAAAAATATCTGTTTGGTTTAATGTCTTTACCCTAATGAATTCGACCTTGAAATACTAGGCTAGTGGAACATGATTCCAAAATTTAGTTTGTTCTATGAGTAAACCACCTGCAAGAAAGCTTTTTGTTTAAATTTTCTCTAGTTTGCAGGTTGATAACTTTGTAAAGGGCCTGATAATAAATATTTTAGGCATAGAGGGTCATAAGTTCCTTCTGTAGCTACTCAACTCTGCCTTTATGAGAATATATTTACACATGACAAAGTATTGTCAGAGACATTCCAAAAATGAATGGCTATGCCCGTTCCAAGAAAGTCATATTTACAAAAATGAGTGGTAGGCTGGATTTGGCTTCCACATCCAAGCTGTAATAAGCACACACACACACACACACACACACACACACACACACCACATTCAAACATGCCTCAAAAAATAAAAATAAAGAAAAAGTTTAGTTTTTTGGTAAATTATGTCCCGACAGTGATCTCTGTACCACTGCAGCTGGTCAGACTCTAGCACTATATTGAGGCAAATTTTCAGGTTCAACCTCAATGTCATCTAGTTAAATTTATAGGACAAAAAAAATTTTTGTTGTAAGGTCACACACAGTGGTCTTAACTTTGATCAGCTATCCCATAAATCTATGCCAGTCATCACAAGGGAAACTGGGTGGATCAATTTAAGCCTAGCACTCCCATCAGAAAAGTAATTCTCAATGCATGTGAGGCTGAAAGAGCAGAAGCAACATGTATCTGAACAATTCAGAGTCCAGGAAACTACTGCACTGAAATTATAAGTGTAAATGATTCAGAATGAGCCTGTTAAGTTTATAAGAAAACTACCCTAACATGCTAAGTTTTTAGAATGCAGTAATCTCCCTGTGATCCATCTTTATATGCCATAACACCTAGAGGCATTTAATGGTATTCAGTAATTACCATTTGAATGTCTATGTTCTCTAAAATCATTTGTGTGCAAAACTCACCAACCCTGTTGCTCAAACGAATATAACATGAATTCCATTTTACCCACCCCAAATTGGTTCCTCACACCAAGTCACTTAATTCTACTATTGCCACCATGATTCTTTCCATCCCCTAGCTGAAATCCTAGCTTTGTCCTGGAGGGCAGAAGAATGAGTTTATCTTTCTTCAGAGTTTATCTGGGGACAACCTTGGTAATTCCCTGGTCTGGAGAACCCAAGATAATTTCACTCCTTGGGAGTTTTTAACCTCCATCTTAGATCCAATGTCTAACCTTCCGTCTTACAATGCAAATTTATGATGTGCCAAGCACTGTGTTAGTAGATTTTTAATAAGATTTATCTCCTTGGATATCTACAACATAAATTGATTAACTATTTTTATTCCAATTCAAATGAGGAAACAAAGGCACAAAAGAGGTTATGCCAGTTTCCCACGTGTTATACAAGTCACTACTGCCAAGGTCAATAATTCAGTAAGATAGGGTCCCAGGACTGGAGGAACTTGCATTCCCTAGAAAGACACAGGCACATACCAAAACTAAGAAAGTAAAAGTGCTACAAGGGAAATATCTACAGAAAACAAAAGAGGCAAAATAAATTAATGGAGCATCCAGGGCTAGATCAGAGTGAAATTTTTAATTAATTAATTTATTTATTCTTTAAATTGGCATGACTTCCAGGGCAACATTCAGATTAGCTTTTACCCTGAGGTGCTGTGTATTGAGCACTCCAGACAAATGAATGGGTATCAGGAAGAAAAGTTCAAATGACAGTGAGGTAGAACTTGGAAGTAACATGTCACTAGAGACGGGACAGTTGAGGTAGGCACAGAGAGGCAGGTGGTCTTGAAACTGAGTCTCTAATATCATAGCTCATGTTATTTCTCTCTCTCTCTCTCTCTCTCTCTTTAATCACCCTCTCTTCTCTCACCTTCAACCCCCCTTTTCTCATGAGCTCATATAGATGCCCATTCTCCAGAAAGAATGAAAGTTAAAATTACATAGTAGGAAGGCCTACCTATCCAATGTGTCTTCATTTTACATTTCCACCAATATTAGTCAAATCTGTCTAGAGCACACAACAAGGGTCCAAGCTAACAAAAAAAGGGAGTCTCATGGTTCTTCAAGATCAGGACCTTAGGCAGAAATTTCATGCTGACAGTCTCATGTTAGCCTCTTTCCTCCAGATTCTCTGAGAATCTCCTCAAGAAGCCTCTTCAATTGCAGTAGCACCTTCTGTCAAATACTTCACACATTTGTCACCAAAATGTTTTGGCAGAAGCATCATCTTTAGGTTTTGACATAATCCCGAAGAAAGAGTTTTTCAATTATTACTAATGGAACATTATGCTCCTCTTTGGGAACTTCTGCATGAATAAAAAGGGTCATTAATGACAACTACTTTCAGCCCGGAAATCATTAGTCAGTGCTTGGTGCAGGTTTTTTTTCCCCAAGCACCTGGTAATTCCCCACTCCTCCACCACCTCTCCAACTCAAAAAGCAAGTTATTGAGTTGAATACAATAAAGTCAGTGGTACTAATCCCCTGAAGGTGAATGCTATTTATTCTCCATTGTTTTGTTTCCCATAATAATATCTCACATTCCTATACCACTTTTATTCTGAAATGTTTTAGCAGTTCAGTGATACTTTCCAACAACCAGCAATAGAAACTGTTTTTGTGGTACTTTTGATGCTCACTTTCACATATAAAGACTGACCTAGGCTATTAAAACAGTGTGCTGGGAAGGCCTACCTACCCAAGTTGAATTGTTAAATAATATTTATGCTTATTGAATGGCCAAATCAACATGCAAATCCAATAAAGAGAAAGAACAATGGTTTTAGAGGTTCAGGTAAATTATCCATAAGATAGATGATCCCCACCATTGGGCCAATCCCACCATAGGATTCTAAAGGTCTAAAAATGTTTTGTTTTCGTTTTTGTTTTTTTGTATTTTTTCTATCGGAGTTCGATTTGCCAACATATAGCATAGCACTCAGTGCTCATCCCATCAAGTGCCCCGCTCAGTGCCCATCACCCTGTCACCCCCTCCCCCTGCCCACTAAAAATGTTAAATTGATCATCATACCTCTTAATTCAGTCAACAAACCTATAAGGTAAACAACTGTGGTTGATTGGTTAGATCAATGATTCTTAATCTCCTTTCTCTAAGGTATTCAAATATGACAGATAATAACAGGATCTGTTTAAGTATGTTTCCTCTAATTATAAGTCACCCATTCCTCTCCCAACATATGAAGACCTATGGGAACACAGATGAGCAGGATGATTACAATAGGACCACTCCGAATCTACTCTACTCTATTTAAAAGGAAGTCAATCATGAACCTTGATTTATTAGTAGTAACAGCTGGTATTTGATAGACCTCATGGCACACCAATAATACAATATGTCAAAAATTGCTGGTTATATTGAAAAGGTAGACATACTAGTTCAGTATCAGGGAAGTTCATTGGTTCCTTCTCCCCACCCCCCATCATCTCTAAATGATAGCCTTCTACAGGAAAATAAAAGAGAAGTTGGATTATATGCATGTGTAACTATCATTTAAGCATATAGAAATATTCTTTAAGGTGCTTTCTTAGTGTTATAAAGAAATGAGGGATGTCTGTATAGCAAGAAGAGCTTCCAAGACTAAAAGTAGCATCATGTATAGATACGGCACAGAGCAGTTTATAAGAGCACAAACTCTGGAGCAGATTACCAAAGTCTGGATCCTAATTCATCATTTATTAGTGGTGTTATCTCAAGCAACTTTTTTAACTTTTAACATTGGGATAATAACAGTATATGCCATACAAATTGGTTGTATGGATTACCTGTAGAACATGTGGAACACTGACTCACACATAGTAAGTACTCAATAAAGGTAAGTGGCCTCATTCATTACCCTCCTCCCATGACTGAAATCAGCTATGAAAGAATGGGTGATGTTGATAGGGTTTCAGATATTCTTTAATTTTACTTCAAGATCTCAAACACATGTGAGTAGTAACTTCTTCAATGAAATGAAACTATAAAAAAAGAAAAGCTAGAGATCACATTTTTCTTTGAATTCACTCTCCACTTAGATCAAAGAACCACTCTATGGATATATACAGTCATTTGAGGTTGCAGAGTCAAAGTGCTATAAGATATATATATATATAGTTTAAGGTATATATATATATACACACACACATACACACACACACACATAGTTTACTAATTCAGCACCATTTCTGGATGCACTTTGATGCACTATGTGGAGAAGAGTGTCCTGAAAGCTGTGATTCCAGACCAAATCAGAAAAGTGCATGACATTCACAACATATACGCATTATATATATGTAGCATGAAAGTAGAACTTAACATCTCAAAATGTGGACTAGATGACATCTCGGGAATGACTTTTACCACCTATTAATAGAAATGAGAAATAAGTGTGATTTGAGCAAGGTAAAAGTTTGTCATCTACCTATTAGGGCCAGTGTATACGATCCAAGCTCCAGTGTCATCACAGGGACACAGCTCCTTTTGTCTTCCTCCTTTGCCATCCTTGGTATGTAGCTTCAATTTCAAGGACACCTCCAGGACCTAAGTGATTCCTGGAGTTATAGCCATTTTCAATTCAAAGCCAGAAACAAAGGATGGAATGAGTAAAATTTCAATTCACCTATTAAGGAGCTTTCTCAGGAGACCAACTCAACATCTTTCACTTATACCTCACTAGTCAGAACAGAGTGTGAAATTATACAAAGGAACTCAAGGCAATCCAGAGTTGGAATATACAAAAGTAAAATTTAAAATATTACTAAAAGGGCTCAATAGTATATTTGAACTGGCAAAAGAAAGAATTAGTGAACTGGATAATGGATTGATAGAGATTATGCAATCTGAAGAACAGAGAAAAGAAGAATGAAGAAAAATGAATACTCTATTTCTGTTTCATATCAAGAACACCAATATATGCATAAGAGGATTACCAAAAGGAGAGGAGAGGACAGAGAGAAAGGAGATGAAAAAATGTTGAGGGGAGTAATGGCTGAAATGTCCCCAAATTTATTGAAAAGCATTAAAATGCACATCCAGGTAACTCAATGATATTCAAGTAAGACGAATTCAAAGAGAAGCCACAAATGGACACATTATATTAAAAATATTAAAATCCAAAGACAAGGAGGAAATCTTGAAAGCGGCCAAAGAAAAATAACTCATCACTTCCATGGAAATCCAAATAAGATTAACAACTGAATTTCCATCAGAAACAATGCAGGGCAGAAGGCAGATAACATATTCAAAGTACTCAAAGAACAGAACCAAGAATCCTATATCCAGCAATTTATCTTTCAAATCCAAAGGTTAAATAAAGACATTTCCAAATAAACAAAATCTAAAAGAATTTATTGCTAGACCAACCTTACAGAAAATACTAACAGAAGTCCTTGAGGCTAAAAGCATGTGACCCCAGTATTTTTAATCCTCATGAGAAAGCAAAAAAATGCTGGTAAAAGTAATTATGTAATTATAAAAGACAATATAAGGGTGCCTGGCTAGCTTAGTAGAGCATACAACTCTTGATCTCAGGGTCATGAGTTCAAGCCTCATGTTGGACTTAGACATTATGAGAAAGAAAGAAGAAAAGAAAGAAAAAAAAGAAAGAAAAGAAAAGAAAAGAAAAGAAAAGAAAAGAAAAGAAAAGGAAAAAGGAAAGGAAAGGAAAGGAAAGGAAAGGAAAGGAAAGGAAAGGAAAGGAAAGGAAAGGAAAGGAAAGAAAGAAAGAAGAAAAGAAAGAAAAAGTACATATTTCTTTACTTTTATTCTAAGTGATTTCAAAAGCAAATGTATTAACCATACATACAAAATATTCTATTGGGCCTGTACCATACAAAACTGTCATGTAAACATCAATAATGGTACAAAGGAGGTGGGCAAAGCTGCACAGAACCAAGGAAATGACCACAGGTGGTGTACAGAGGAGCAAATTAAGAGAACCATAAATGAAGACCAAGAAGGATAACATAACTAAACCATAAATGAATAATTTCCTTTCTTTGCTCACTTTCTCTCAAAGTCATAAAATTATGTAAATAATTGTAACAATGAGTTTGTGGCATTTACAGATATAAATTATAAAACACTAACAACAGTATTTGTAGCTTTGAAACTCAAGTGTGCCTCCTGCAGACAGCATATAACTGTTCCTTTCTGTTGTTTTTTGTTTGCTGTTTTTCCCTTCTGACAATCTCTGTCTTTTGGTTGTGTTGTTTAATCCATTTCACGTCATTATTATAAAGCTGGATTAACATCTGCCATTTATTTTTGTTATTTATATGTGTCTTGTGTCCTATTTTGTTCCTCTTTTCTCTTTACTTCTTTCTTTTGCATTAATAGCGTCTAAGGCAGCAATTTAGTTTTTAATGATCTTTCACTGTATTTTCTTAAATTATTTCTTCATTGATTGCCTAGAATTTACCCTGTACATCTTAACATGTCACAATCGGCCTCAGGCTTCTACTAACTTATAAGTATGTAGAAATATTATCGTTAGGTAGCTCTATTCCCTTTTCTACACATCTGTGAAGGGAAAAGGGGAGTGAGAACACAGACATGATAGATGACTTCTGTCTTGAGAGGGGAGCAGAAGGGAGAATAGGGTGAGAATTTCAGAAGAGAATTTCTCAGAAAATCCTGGAAGAGCCAATGGAGAGTTCCTGACCAAAACGGTCCACTACAGAAATCCTGTGCCAAGAAGGAATGGCCTGGTTCTAGTAACACCACCTGGCTCAGGGCATTAGCTGGCAATAAGGCCGTGGGAAGTGTGACTTCAGAGTGAATGCCGAAGTGGCTCCAGAGGAGCAGCAACCGGAAGAGTTTCATCAACAACTCTGTTCCTACAGCAGGTCCCTTTGTAGGGAGGTGTGAGCAGGGCATTTCCAAGGCTACCACAAGACTGTATTTTCCTTCCTTGTGAATCCATTTCAGGCCCATTAATATGCCCATAGAGCTGCTACCAATTGTTTTTACTCGAAAGATCATTTTATAAAACATTACACCACTGTCAGTTATACACTTTCAAAAGCACGCTCACAGGGCATGTGCAAAGTCAGTGCCGGATTTATATAAAAGAATAAAACGATAGAGTTCATCCAAGTGCCTCTGAGCATTTTGTCAAAGCTCCGGGCTGTGGAGCCAAGCTGGATGGTGCATGGTGCCGAGTCCAGCTGCCAGGATTACACAGACAGTGAGCAGTGCGCGCTAACTCCAGACGGTTATCTCACCAGTGCATGCCTTGGTCACAAGGGGGAACTGGCAAGGGGTTATTCAACACAAACTTAGCCCTTTAATCACAAAGCTTGTTAATGCCACACGGGGCAGGAGCTGGGCAGGTCTACTAATGGCCAACATCAGCAGTTTTTCTCCTGCCTCGTTGTGCTTCCAAAACCTAAATGCAGACATAGCAGTTCCACACCCAGGCTCTCTTTCGCTCAGTGAAAGTCTTTGCCGGTTTCATTAATGGAGACCAACAGGCAATCACGCCCAGAAGCTTTACATTTATCCTGCCTTGATTGAAAATTACTGTCTATTACATCACTATCCTACATCCCAAGGTCACAAAGGTGTGGACCTGTGTCAGCAGGTGCTCCCTATGCTCAGAGAACAAGGAAAAATTATCCCCCTCTTCAGTGATGAGATCAGGAAGCCCTGATATGTCACCATGTGTTAATGACCTCATTAGACTAAAACCTGTTCCAGGAAGCCTAATTGGAAGCGGCTTGTGATTGTCTTCCAAGTCCTTATTATGAGAAACTCTCAGAGGGAATGGCCAGTGTTCCCCCAGTGGAAGTGTGAGTGTACCCAACAGCCCCTACTCCCAACAAACTCCTGTAAAGCTACAGACACTACAGGCATTGCATGTCAAATCAGCTACGGAAGTCAATATGCTGCCGAATTCACCATAACTCTTTGGGTTCCAGGCAAACAAAAACCCAAGGCCACAGCCATAGCTGGCTCACCCACAGCCCAACTGTCCAACTCAGCCATGCATTTCTCCCTCCCACTCTCCTCCTTGTCTTCTTTATCTGCATGGGTTTGATTTTGATTCTGAAGTCCATTTTTTTCCACCTGGTGGCAAGAAAGCCTTACGTGGTCCCTGGTGCTCACCATTCCAGAGAAGAAAGACCATCTCTTCCCCCAGAGTCTCAGGAAGGCATCTGACAGGCTGGGCTTGGGTCACATGCCTGACCTGAGCCAATCATGGTGAAGATCGTAGTGTTGGGCCACCCTGCCTGGTCAGAAGCCCACCACCTGATGGAGATGAGTTGAAACACGATGGAGTCAACTCTGGCTGAACCACATAGACCAAGAGTGAGTGAAGGCTAATTCACCAGAGAGAGGATGAGCAACTGGGAAAAAAAAAATGCCCCCAACATTAAAGTATTGATTAAAATTCAACTTTCTGTTTATGTCTGAAATAGAAGGGGCAGAAATGTTCTCCTCTCTCAAGAACTGAGAAGCTGGGATCCCTGGGTGGCGCAGCAGTTTAGCGCCTGCCTTTGGCCCAGGGCGAGATCCTGGAGACGCAGGATCAAATCCCACGTCGGGCTCCCGGTGCATGGAGCCTGCTTCTTCCTCTGCTGCCTCTCTCTCTCTCTCTCTGTGACTATCATAAATAAATAAAAATTTAAAAAAAAAAAAAAAAAGAACTGACAAGCTAATTGGGGAGACATACGTAACACACATAAAACAACCCGATATGTAACAACACAGTTTAGTAAATTGTAGGAAGCCAAACAGATAATTGGAGGCCCAGTGAAGACTGGAGGGCTGGTCTAAACTTAAACGGATAATAATCCCCTATACCTAAAACCTAAAAGATACCAAGATGTGCATAGAGGAAATCAGGTTATAAATTTATTCAGACTGGTTTCTTCTTGGAGGAGCTTGCCTTTTTAAATTTGAATAAATTTTTCAACAATAACCACACTACTAAAGACAGTTAACATTTGTGAAGTGCATGCTATGAGTCTGGACCCGCTTTCTACCCTTTACACATTTCACATAGAATATTCACATCAAACCTAAGAGGTAGATACCATGATTGCCTGCATTTTACAAATGAGCAAACTGAAGCCCTGACGGCTAAGGAACTCGCCAAGCGTCATGGAGATGGTCACAAATGAGGTTGGGATTCAAACCCAGGGAGGCTGACTTGTTGATTCCACCCTCTTAGTCCCTATACTCTTCTGTGCTCCATTTGCATTTGAAAAACAGAAACAATAATACTGTACTTACCCCACAAGAATTTCATAAGAATTAAACAATGTCTGTGACACATGGCAAGTAATCAATAAATGGTAATAATACTATTTGTTTGTGAAAGAACTGCAGTGCCCTTTTTGCGTGATGAAAAAAAGCAATGAATTTAGATTAAAAGGGTCTGGTCGCGCATCACAGATCTTCACATTACTGGCTGTTTAACCTTGGGGGAATTCATTTAACCTCTCTGAGCCCCTCTTCCATTCACCTGCGAAGTTGGAATTATAATGTCTCTTTGAAACATCTATCTAAAAAAAAAAAAAACTATCTGAAAACAACATCTAAAAAATTTTTTTAAATAGCGTCTGTGTGAAAAAGTTCTCTGTTTGGGGAAGCATTGTCTAAAATACAGCTGAAGACAGGAGTCTGCAAACTCTTCAATACAATAAACATGCGAAATATTAAAAGGCTAGGTGAGGGGCTGTATACACATTTGTTC
Source organism: Canis lupus dingo (assembly GCF_003254725.2). Lineage (NCBI taxonomy): Eukaryota > Metazoa > Chordata > Mammalia > Carnivora > Canidae > Canis > Canis lupus. The sequence goes on along the minus strand of NC_064280.1, from coordinate 19,366,018 downwards.
ACGTCTTGGGTGGTACTGGTCATACTGTACAGGAAAGAGTGGTCATTTTAGGACACCTGAGCTCACCCCTGCCACTCATGAGCTGATTGGCCCTGGATGCCTCTCTATCTAGGCCATCGCACAATGATGAGACCTAAGATTACATGGCTTGTGCATTGCTTCCCTTCAGCTGGGTTGAGAGTTCCTACTTCAGCAGACTTGAAAATGCCTCCTTTGGATTGAACACATTTATGAGCAGTTAATGCAGGCCAGGGGTAATTCTGGAGAGCTGAGTAGAACATGAAGGCAGTGCCTGACTTGAGGTCATTGGGACTGAGGAAAAGTAGCATCTGTACCTCATTGTTTCAATCATCAGATAGCACAGTGGAAGGGTCCAGTGTTTTGTCGGGGCTGGTGACAGCGGTGGCAGTGTTACTGACTTGAGTACAGGTCGATGCAATAATTGAGACACGCAAATTATTTGCTTATTTGAAATTCAGATTTAACTGAGTTACTCATACTTTTATTTGCTAAATATGGCAACCCTAGTGTGCAGAGAAGCCACAATGATGGCTTATCTGGAGCAATAAGACACTCCCACAGCTACATTCTAAATAAAGTAGACAAAAGCAGTTCCTCATAAAGCACAATCTTTGCATCAATGTCTCCATCACACAGAACCAAGCCATGGGACCAGGGATTGTACTTGTTCCAAGTCAGTCACTTACAGGCTGGTCAGTGTTTGAGAAGTGGCCCGGCATGAGAAATCTGTCAACAGTGACACCATGTAAATGAATCGGTCAGATCTCTCTCTCCTAAATAATTTGCAGAAAAACATACAATTACCCAGTGAACAAGAAAATAGAAACAAACTCAAGAGACCACAGACCAAAAGCATGGAGCGGCCAAAGACAGGAGTAAGCAAACGCCAAATGATGGAGAGGAGTGGAGAGAGGGAGGCAGCCAGTTCAAGGCAAGAGGAGGAATCTAAGCAGAGACGGGCAGACACTGAGCCTTTGGAATGATAGTGTCAACAGTCAGGGAGCAGTCAAGAACTGACTCCGATGTAACAAATTCTAGAGTCATTCTTAGATCTTCGAGCTGCTATTTGTTCTGGAAGGAACTACATTCAATTTCATAAACTTTGTGGTGCTCAGGAGAAGAATTTTCTGTGTGTATTTATATATGTATCCTTATGATGAGCTACTGTCAATAAAGGTTATGTGAATGTCTCTGTTTCTTGAAACCTGAAAGAGCATTACACCTACCTTAATTCTCTAAGAGAAAGGTGCCTTTAAGCAAATTCATTCTAGGGGATCCCTGGGTGGCTCAGCGGTTTGGTGCCTGCCTTTGGCCCAGGGCGCGATCCTGGAGTCCCGGGATCGAGTTCTGCGTCGGGCTCCCAGAATGGAGCCTGCTTCTCCCTCCTCCTATGTCTCTGCCTCTCTCTCTATGTCTATCATGAATGAATGAATGAATGAATGAATGAATGAATAAATAAATAAATAAATAAATAAATCTTTAAAAAAAGAAAAGCAAATTCATTTTAAGGGATCTTGGGAATTTGGTCCAGCTGCAGTAGTGGTAGTAGTGGTGGTGGTGGAGGTGGTGATGGTGATAGTAGTGGTGGTGATGATAATAGCGGTGGTGGTGATGATGATAGTAGTGATAGTGGTGGTAGTGATGGCAATGTGGCTCTTGGATTTTGGTGGTGGTAATGGTGCTAGTGGGAGTGATGATGGTAGTGGTTTTGATAAGAGTAGATAATAATGATGGTGGCAGTGGTGATGCTAGTGGTATTGGTAGTGGTAGTGGTGGCGATGGTAGTAATGATGATGATAGCAGGTGTGATAATAGTGGTGGTGGTGGTACTAGTGGTTTTGGCAGAGGTAGTAGTGGTGCTTGTGGTGGTGATAATAGTAGTGGTGGTGGTAGTGATGATGATGCTGGTAGTAGTGATGGTGGTTGGTACAATCATGGTGAGTTGCACTGACATGGGCTCTGGTCCTGGCTAGTTGATGAAAGTCTAGGCCCAAGAGAGGAAAGACTCCCCAGTGCAGTATTATGCAGGAAGAACAAGGAACTCCTGCTTCCCAGTCTTGCACTCTTCTCTGTGTTCATTCCTAGCAGAATCATGCAAAGGGAAGATCAACGCGCCATCGGTGTCCAATAAATCACCTGCTACCCTGTGAGGAGTAAGAGAGAAAAGAGGGAAGAAACATTCCACTCAAGCATAGAAGAAAAAACGTCCATGGCCTGGCACAACACGTGATGCCCTTTAGACTCTTTCTAACCTTAAAAATGAAATTTCTAATGGCCATATTCTCATCAACAAGGCCATTACTCCAACCACCCAGAGATACAAACATACCCATGAGTTCCACATAAATATAATCTCTCTCACACACACAGGACATCCTGATTTTAACCAGAGCCATTCACAGTCCAGGCAGACTGCCCCGTAGGGCTGTTGGTATCCAGGGATCTTCCAGAGTTATTTGGAATCCAGGATTGCCCTTGTGTCGCAACTTTATCCTTGCATCTCTGTCTTACCTGAACGGAGGTAGAACCAATTAAATTCTTTCCAAGAGCTGATTTCCCACAGATTTGGGGACAGGTAGGACAACGCTCTGCCGGGACTTGACACCAAAGAAATGTCATCCATGTGTCAGCTGCAACCAGGTGGCAGGGAAGATCATGGCCCCTAGCACGGCATCAGCATTTCTCTTAATGACCTCACGTGTCTGTGGAGAGGAGGATGACAGCCCGGAGCCCCGTGGAACTGAGGGCCTTAAGGGCAAAAGAGCCCTTACTCTTGTCAGGGAGGAATGACTTCAGCCATGTTGGGCCCGAGGCCATATCGTTATCTGCCTTAGTTTGCTATATCTGGCTCACTTAGCTGCCTCTGCAATGCACACTTTTATTCCATATACCCTTCGCAGAGAATATGGATGGCTGCAATCCATAGAAACACTGAGAAGCTTGTAATTCCTCTCTGTTCCAGAGCCGGCATGACTATGGGTCAGAGGAAAGGAAAGTTCAGGAAAACACTATAAATTTACACCCACCCCCCAAAAGTGACAGTTCTCAACCATAATGTCACAGCACTCAGGTAAACCATGATGGGTTGTGAAGTTTGCTCGAAAGGAGTCCATTACTAAAAATAAAACATGGGCACTTGCAAATTGTTTACTTAAAAAAAATTAAGTGGATGCAAACTTATCTCAGTAATAATATGCCTCCCACCCTTTTCCGTTCTGATCCGCAATCCTGAGATGGAGTGAAAGGAAACGGTGTTGAGGAGAGAACCTCAGGGTAAAATGCATATAACCCGTGGCCTGTTCTTATCTATGTAGTTGCTATAATTAGCTAAGTGCTTGGGAATGTGTGCACAGGTATCACTGGTCACATTTCTCAGGAAAAAGAAAAATGAGATTGGATGCCCAGATTTGTACAGGCATGCAGTCCTCACCCTACACGTGCATCATCTTCCGAGAGGGTATTTGTCACTCAGGTATTTTCCATAGGCTGATGTTAACCGTGGCGGCTAATTTCTAACACCGGTTAAATATATCCCACGTTTCCAAGTGATAAACAATGGAAATTTGCCCTCTTCTTGGGACCAAAATGAGTCCCCAAGGTGGAAAGGAGGTGAAACCAGGAGAAAGAATGTTTCTGACTCCCACTCAACTGTCCAGATGGCTCCAATGTCAACCTTACCAAGGAACTACCTGTCACAGGCATAACGGGGTGAAGAATTTTATCCTCCAGAAATGTTCTGTGAGCGTTCTTTACAAGAAAAGCAGGATACCAGAAAATGTGCGTTTCTGCAAGGATCAGAAAGCACACCACTGACAAAGAATCATGTGCCTGTGCGGTAGCAGGAGCAGGAGTTGTAGCAGGTTGCGGGAACAGTGTGGTGGGTTTACAGGAGGAATTATGTGGGGAAAGCAGCCTGGAGGAAGGAAGCTGGATTGATAAAGGACAACAGGAGGGATTGTCATGAGGAGAGAAACTGGGGCAGAAAAAAATATCATCTAGACAGGCTTTGTGGGAACCTTCCTGTTTGGAACATTGGATAGAATCTTAGGTTAACCCCTTTCAAGAAAGTCCTCAGCAGAAAGCGCAGAGGAAGATGAATGGGAAATATCAGAAAGGGAGACAGAACATGAGAGACTCCTAACTCTGGGAAACGAACTAGGGGTGGTGGAAAGGGAGGTAGGGGGGGTGGGGGTGACTGAGTGACAGGCACTGAGGGGGGCACTTGATGAGATGAGCACTGGGTGTTATTCTATATGTTGGCAAATTGAACACCAATAAAAAAAAAACAAATTTATAAAAAAATAAAAAAATAAAATAAAATATAAAATAAAATACATAATAAAATAAAATAATAAAATAAAATAAAATAAAATAAAATAAAATAAATAAAATAAAATAAAATAAAATAAAATAAAATAAAATAGCGCAGAGGCTGGGCCATGCTAGCCCGAGCTCACAAGGAAGTCACCTAAGGATGGATTCATGCCTTCACACTCCTGAGATGCAGACGAAGTGACACTTCCTCCCAGAATGGACACCACCAATTTACAGGCTCCATCTTATGCAACTTGCTAAGGATTGGAGCAACCTACTAAGCAAATGTGAATATAATATTTTCAGGACCTCCGAGTGCATTCTAAATTCCACTAGATTGAAAATGCCCTAGCAATACATTTTTTTTTTTACATTTGCTCTGTACATTCAAAATTACAATAAATTTTTAACTGCATTGTATGATTTGGGGCTTACAGTAACCTAGCATGAAGGTCAATATTACATGATGAGAAAACCAAAACTTAATGGAAGTTCTGTGGTTTGCGATGTTCATCACTGTAACGAGCTAGAGAACTGGGCAAGCACTCGCTATTTTTGATTCCAGATATTGTGGCCTTCCCATCGTGAGAAGAAAAACCAACCAACAAAAATTGTCAGCCTAAGACAGGAATGAAACATCAAGGAAATGGGAAACTACTGTAGCTAATGGAGTTGGCTCAGACTGTGATTACCCTCCTTTCTATCACTTTCTATCACATGTGACCATTGACATAGCCCTAAACTTGAACAGGCTCCCCTAGAGAGTCAACTCTTTTCCATTACAGAAACCATGAGACAGTATTTCTACTCAGCACTGTTTATGTGCAAATGGCCATGGCCTATTGTTACCTAAATCTTAGATCCTTAGGGACATTTCACCACGTTTGACCTTAATCTTTTCCCAGGACCAGAATGTGAATTGAAAATGATCTACGGGTCTTTGCTGAAATAGCTGAGTTGAAAATGATCTCTTGGGTGCCTGGCTGACTCAGTCAGTACAGCATGTGACTCTTGGTCGCAAGGTCGGGAGTTCAGGCCCCACATTGGGTAGAGTTTACTTTAAAAAATTTAAAAAAAAAAAAAAAAAAGATCTTTAAAGAAGGTGAACTCATAAAATACATGCAAATTAAAGTAAAAAAAATAAGTGAACTCATAAACTAAAATTTCTCCTTTGATCTAGATTTTAATGGATGAGTGTCAAGTGAAGAATGGATAAAAGTCTTAAGCATGTGTTAAGATTGTTTTCTTTTCTAATATCTGGATGTTCCTGTGTCCTTCTAGAATTGAGCTTAAAGCAACTTTTTGCTCAGTTAATCAACAGAGCCTTGCACTAGTTTAGCAGAAATCCAGGCTCTACTTGGCAAATCGCTTGAAAACTCCCCAAGTCTGTTTCCTCACATATAAATAAGCTAAATGTTATCTGACTTGAAATTTCACTGTGCTGGTTAACTGAGCTCACGTATATGAAATTGCCTAGCATAGCAAGACAAAAATGGTTGATCCTAAATATGATATAATGTAGGCAATCTTGTGTCTTTTTTTTTTTTTTTCTGGGAAAATTGAGAGTTGGTATCAAAATTCTAGTCAATATTCTCCACCTATCATTCTCTTCAAGCCACATTACAATTGAATCCAACATTTTACTTCTTGTCCCTAATCTGTATTGTTATATCTGTGAACCTTTTAAGTAGCTTCTGCAACCCTCCCTCAAAGTAGCCTGAGAATTCACAGATGCTATAGCTTTGTTTCCAAAGTCAAGGAGAAACTGTCCTGAACCCTCAGTGCAGGTGGCTCCAGCACACTTATGATGCCAAGATAGAGGTAAAATGAGACAGATCTGATGATCTACTGGAACTAGAATGCTATAGCTCCCAGTGGGGTCAGAGTTGGATTTAGTAGAGAGGTCAAGCTGACTGAGAAAACTATGGAGGGAGAGATCTATATGAGAGAATTCATTTTTTAAATGAATGTTATGGGGGCATCTGGGGTGGCTTAGTGAGTGAAGCATCCCAGGGTCATGATCCCGGGGTCCTGGGGTCAAGCTCCCCTCAGACTCTCTGATCATCAGGGAGCCTGCTACTCCCTCTCCTCCCCTCCCCTCCTGTGCTCTCTCTCCCTATCTCTGTCACTATCTCTGTCTATCTGTCTCTCTCTCTCTCTCTCAAATAAATAAACATCTTTAAAAAAATAAATGAATGTTCTGTTCAACATTGAACCTCAGGCTAACTTCTGGGAGTGACAAAAATTATTGGGGCACCTGGGTGGAAGAGTCGGTTGAGTGTCCAACTCTCGCTTTCAGCTCCAGTCCTGATCTCAGGGTCAAGAGACTGAGCCCCACATTGGGGCTTATATGCAGGAAAACTTCACTCTATAGTCAGCTGGTTAGCTTCAGTAACTATCATTTTCCTGCCTTCCTTACACAAAATCAGTCCTTTTGATGCTCGTTTTACAGTTACTTTTTTCTCCTAGATTAAATACTTTGTCCTTGCCTTTATTGGATTTCATGTATTTCCTGGTGACACCCACCAAGGTGTGTCACTAGGACAGTGAGTCAGCAAGCCCTCTCACACAAACTGGTCGGTACCATAAGCTTAATCATCCAGCTCTATTTAAAGACTTGGCCAGGGGCATCAGGGTGGCTCAGTGGTCTGCCTTCAGCTCAGGTCGTGATCCTGGGGTCCTGGGATCGAGTCCCACATCGGGCTCCCTGCAGGGAGCCTTCTTCTCTCTCTGCCTGTGTCTCTGTCTCTCATTTTACTTTTCAAAAAAATTAAAATAAAAATAGAGTGGGCTGACTTCTTCCAGAAAGAGTCAGACTGAATATTTTAGGCCTTACTGACATTATGGTCTCTGTGGCAATTTATTACTCATCTCCACCGCTGTAGTACAAAAGAAGCCATGGACAGTGCCTAACCAAACAACCAAAGCAGGGTTTCAATAAAACTTTATTAACAAAATAGGTGGGGATCCCTGGGTGGCGCAGCAGTTTAGTGCCTGCCTTTGGCCCAGGACGCAATCCTGGAGACCCAGGATCGAATCCCACGTCGGGCTCCCGGTGCATGGAGCCTGCTTCTCCCTCTGCCTGTCTCTGCCTCTCTCTCTCTCTCTCTCTCTGTGACTATCATACATAAATAAAAATTAAAAAAAAAATAGGTGATGGTGGATTTGGCTCTCAGGCTCTAGTTTACTGACCTCTCCTCTTCCATTTGCCCAGAAATTAATGCTTATTAAAACCATGTTGATGACAAATGATCAATTTCATCTTATAGTTTACTTCTTGATCACCCAATAATTGCTTGAGGTAGAGTCTGTCTTCCAATGTATCATGAGGAGTCTGTGAAGGACAAGTTCAAGAGCCTTACAAAAAGTTGAGCTCGGTTACATCTGCCATACTTTCTTGACCGGCCAGAGCTATAAACTTATTAATAGAAGAATATAAGCCTCTGCAATCTAATGTTACACGCCATCACTTCCCAAGAGGAAGCTCGTGTTCCAAAAAGACTGGGTACTTGAGATGAATTCCACTTAGAACCAGCTTTTCAAATTGCAGGTCAAATGTTGTCTGCGATACAAAAGTCCCATAAGCTTCTGGAATGCTGGGCCATTATCTTTTTCATCCGCCCCGTATCCTAGTGCCTTGTACACTGTGGTGTTTGTTAAATATTTGGTGAAAGACGATGAATGAATGTTGTCCACAGAGACTAAGATTAACACAGACTGCTACTCAGTACATTGCCCTCTTCCAAAGACTTTAGTTCTTTTTAATTCATCAAGAATGTTCAGTGGAGGGGCACCTGGGTAGATCAGTCAGTTAAGTGTCTGCCTTAGGCTCAGGTCGAGATCTCAGGGTCCTGGGATTGAGCCCCAGGCTCTGTGCTCAGCGAGCAATCTGCTTGTTCCTCTTCCTCTCCCTCTGCTCCTCCCCTGCTCATGTTCGTGTGCTCTCCCTCTCTCTTTCTGTCTCTAATAAATAAATAATCTTTTTTTAAAGATTTTATGTATTTATTCATAAGAGACCCAGAGAGAGAGGCAGAGACACAGACAGAGGGAGAGACAGGCTCCCCGTGGGGAGCCCAATGCAGGACTCGATCCCAGGACCCCGGGATCACAACCTGAGCCAAAGCCAGATGCTCAACCACTGAGCTGCCCAGGTGCTCCAATAAATAAAAAATCTTTAAAAAAAAATGTTCGGGATCCCTGGGTGGCGCAGCGGTTTGGCACCTGCCTTTGGCCCAGGGCGTGATCCTGGAGACCCGGGATCGAATCCCACGTCGGGCTCCCGGTGCATGGAGCCTGCTTCTCCCTCTGCCTGTGTCTCTGCTTCTCTCTCTCTCTCTCTCTCTCTCTCTCTGTGTGTGTGACTATCATAAATAAATAAAAAAAAAATTAAAAAAAAAATGTTCAGTGGTACTGGACCTACCAAAACATTCTATAATATCCATAGACTTCTTAACATTTCATTAAAACAGTGATCCTTTTCCAGAAAATCTGTTAATGAGACAAAATAGACACTGGTTGGAGACTTAGAAGACCTAGGTTCTCGTCTTAGCTGTGCCACTTGGGCTGCAGGATTTCAAATAAGCTTTTCCCTGCTGTGGGTCTCTGTTTCCTCACGTGCAAGATAAATTAGCTGGACTCCACATTCCCTACTGGTGCCTTCTCTCTGCTCAACAGTGCGGCCCACACAGGCCATGCATCCACCTCTAATCCCACATTCTCGACCCGTTACCTGTCTTCGCCTGAAATGTGGGAAGGACATGACCACTAGGGCCTGGACTCTCTCTAGGCAGACAGAGAGCCCCTTTTCTTCTCCAAATTTGCACCTCAGGGGGGAAGACTTTCAGAGACTCACCTGAGGAAGGAAGCATCTTCTAGACAAGAGGCTCGGGTGGCAAAGGGCCCCGTAATCGCTCTGATGGATCTCCCTGAGATAGGGACACCACTCCTGCTGGGACAGAGTTTCATTGTCGGCAGGGGCAAAGCGAGGAATAATCAGCTCCTCCTGAGTCACAGGGACACGGAGAAGAGACAAGCAGCAGACAGGCAGAGAAGCTAAAGAGAAAAACAAAGGCAAAGGGAAACATGGAAAGTACTAACTAGGGAATACAAAAGACTTAATGGAGCAATGATTTACAACAATGTGCCTTTTTTAGGGAAGGCGGATTGAAATTCCACAGAGCTTCAATTTTCCTCTAAACGCTTGTGATTTCAGAGACTCCCCAGAGTCCGTGCTCCCTCTGGAGCACTCTCAGCAGGAAGGAAGTCCTGGCCCACCTGCTGTGGGAAGAGGGGAGGCGGGTGGTTTCTGCACTGGGACAGATGAGGCCACCCCCACGCCCCACGTGAAGAAAAATGAAACCACTCTTTTGAAAGAGGGGGCTCAGCCAGAGAACCACGAACACGCTCAATGAGAGATTTCTAAGCTTCCCGTTTCCAGAGGTTTCACCTTCCATGGCAGTTGTCAAGGCAACAGAGTCAAGTAACAACCAAAGGACAAATGGCATCAGCCTCACTGGGTGTCACCACCTTTACCTGCCAACTGCAGGTACACATAGTGCCCTCTCTTGTCTGGCAACAGCATCCCCGACTTAACTCCCAGATGCACAGACAGCAGGACACAGACAGAGACACAGGCACGCTCTCTTTTCCTACACATGAGGCCTCCTCGTGAGCCTACAAAGAATTTGGAGCCCTCTAAGTGTCTCTCAAATGTAGCAGCCTTTAGAAATATCTGTCATTTTTAACCATTCTGGCAACCTGGGCTTATGCATCATGGGGAAAATATTCTTTGTTCTGAAAACCAATCTGCTAGGGAACCTCAGGAAAGTCAGTTTGTTTGTTTGTCTTCAAAACAGACCTAGAGTCCCAAATATTTTCCTTATTCACAATTGCAGGGGATAAAGTGAACATTCAAATTAATATGGTCCCGATAGCTCCACAAGCCCTAAAGAAAGGACAGCCTCAAGGGCATCACACTGTGGACAAAAAGGAAGCAGGTATTAGAACTGGAGTGAGTGTGCGTGCAGGGAGCCTGCAGAGGAAGGATGGGCTCCGTGCTGGCCCCGGGCGTGCTCAGTTACCGCCGTAAGATGCTCCCTGTTTGGAATCTTTCTAAGTGGGAAACAGGCTAGGGAAACTCTACAGTGAATTATATGTTAAGACCAGCTGATTAGGTCTTAATTCACCTGTTTGCTCCAGACACATATCCTGGCAACACCATAAAAATGTGTAATTGGCCACTCACCCTGGTTTCAGTGCTAAGGACCACCAGGAAGCCTTCCCAGATGTGCCAGTAGACTGGTTCCTTCCATCTGCTGACCCGCTGACATCACTCTTTGTGCATCATTTTTCAAAACACCAACTACATCCTGTCTGGTCTCGAGTCACGCGTCTAGCCTGCCTTATCTCCTCACTACACTGGCATTGGCTGGAAGCTCCTAGAGGGTGGGTACAACGTCCAGATCATCTCTGTAGCCATCTTCACGGGGTTTCCTGAGGATCTTATTCATTTATTTATTCAACAAACATTTCTAAAGCTCGCATTAGGCCAGATGTACTGGGACCTGAAGATGCACCCATAAATAAGACATCTTAGCCACTTGACACTCACTTGTGAGGGAGAGACACTTAACTACACAAATGAAAAGCTTGGATGACCATTAGGATGGAAATCAACAGTACCGTGTGAATAATACTAGCTAATGTGTTCCATGGGGCCACCAACTATTTTAAGAATTTCATTGGGATGGGGAGTGCTAGGTGGCTCAGTCAGTAAAGCATCTGACTCTTGATTTCAGTTCAGGTCATGATCTCAGGGTCGTGAGATCGAGCCCCACATCAAGCTCCACACTCAGCATGGAGTCTGCTTGGGATTCTTTCTCTCTCCCTCTGCTCTGCCCCCACTCTACTCGCACCGTCTCTCTCTCTCTAATTCTCTCTATAATAAATGAATGAATCTTAAAAGAATTTCATTTGGCATCAACTTATTTTAATCCTCACCAGCCCTGTGACGTCCGCACTATTACCATCCACATTTTACAGATAAGGGCGTCAAGGAACAGAAAATCTAAGTAATTAGCCAAGGCCTCAAAGCCAGTAATGGCAGGGCTGGGACCAAATGCCAGGCCAGCCAGGCTAGTAACTGCTGTGTTCTTCAGGCTCTGAGAAGGAATGACAGGAGATCCTTTTTGAAAGAGGTCAGGAAAGGCCTCTCTGTAGAAGTGACACTGAAATCGGGAGCTGAAGGCAGAAGCAGCCACAGGTGTCTCCAGTGCTGTTGATGAAATAAGCCACCGGCTGGGGCAAGGGGCACCCTGCAGGGCTGACCTAGAGCTCCATTTGACCCAACAAGGGAGCTGTGGGATGAGAAGCATAGGCAAAGGCAGCTGAAAATATCAGATCAAGAGTTCCAGGTTTCATTCCAGGCTTTTGCAGACTTCTTCCCAGTGTCCCCATTTTCTAACCAGAGAAAAGTAATTATCAGCATCCATGTGAACCTCTGCCTGATGAGTCAGACAATCCAGTCTGGTTTCTCATCAAACCAAAGCCATCCATGGCCATCCTCTGTCAGGATGGTTCTGGGCAGAACTAAGGTGTCTCCTTTGAGAACTGAGTTTGGCAGGGGCGCCTGGATGGCACCATCGGTGAAGCATCCAACTCTTGGTTTAGGCTCAGGTCATGATTTCAGGGTCGTGGAATCGAGCCCCATGTTGGGCTCCACACTAAGCACAGAGTCTGTTTGAGATTCTCTCTCCCTCTCCCTTCTGCCCCTTGTGCTTATGCTTTCTCTCTCTCTCTCAAAATAAATATTTTAAAAAATATTTTATTTATTTATTCATGAGAGACACAGAGAGAGAGAGAGAGAGAGAGAGCAGGCAGAGGGAGAAGCAGGCTCCCTGTGGGGAGCCCAATGTGGGACTCAATCCTGGGACTCCAGGGTCATGCCCTGAGCCAGATGCTCAACCACTGACCCACCCAGGCATCCCTCAAAATAAATAAACTTTTTTTTAAATAAATAAACTTTAAAAAAATAAAAAAGAACTGAGGTTGGCAAAGTTTGAATGTGTGGTGTTCCTCTAATGAGCACTCATAGGAATGTGCCAGGCACCATGCTAAGAAGGGCACAGTGGAAAGAGGCAGCCTGAGGTGGGAGGAAGGTTAAAAGTTTCAGAGGCAGGCATCCCTGATTGAAACCCAGCTCCATGACTCAGTGTTCTCATGTCACATGGGATGGTGGCTTCCACTTCTACAAAATGTGGGAAACCCAACCTTTTTCAGGGCTCCTGGAAGGATAAGGCAAGAGAACCCTGTAATGCAATGAGAATCGTGTAGGCCCTAAAGACCATATTAGGGATTTTGTTGCCTTTCTCTGTCCCTCACCATCTAATGAGGGATCATAGGCATGTGTATGTGAACGAAAACAGCCACCTATGACCTAATGTGCTGTGTTGCCTGTGGGAGGCACCAGGCTAAGAGGGAGAAGTGGACACTGCCTATTGTGTTCACGCTTTCTGGGAAATGCATGGCCAAGCAGGTCTCCTGTGTTGACTTTTATGGATTCCCAGAACTTCCACTGTGGCTTTCCAGCCTCTGCTGCTACGCTTCCTACAACTTGAACTTTGGGGCACTAACATTTATGAAATACCCAAATACCATAATAATTATTATTATGCATATATTATCCCATTTAACTCTCAAGACAACATTATAGGATAAGTCTAATGATCCTCTTTGCTATTCTGAATGTTTACCAGTGTCTGGCTTTCCTCTAGTTCCTGGTACGTGAAGGAGTAGTAAGATCCCTCAGCCGCTGACCTCGAGGCATAGCCACATCCCTGGTATGGACAAGGAGATGTAAAGAGAAGAGAAGGATCTCACTTCTCTGTGTGGTTGCCAGTGTTAAAGCCTACACTCTTCCTCTGGGGGGTGGGGGGGGCACTTCTCCCAGGTGGTGTTGCTACAGAAAGATGTCACGTAAAGAATGGCTGCCCCAGAGAGCTGCCTCTCCCCGGCCACGGACTCCGTGTGAATTAGAAATTCAACTTTGTCATGTGAAGCCATGAAGTTGCTGGAGTTGAATTTTTTTTCCTTTTTTTCCTTGGCTGATCTGGGCAGTACACTCCTGAGACTCAAATTTGAAATCCGTCCTATCTGAATACAGGACCCATACCTCTTCCTCTAGGGCACACTACCTGATGATGCCAAATTTGATATACACGTTAAGAAAGAGTTGTTCTGAGGGCAAATATGGAATTGAAAAGAATGGAATTTCTGCAATGGCGGAACGTCAGGGACTGGGCAGGATCAGCAATGCAATAGGGCTTTTGAAAAGTCATCAAACTCTGCAGAAAGGGAGCTGGTGGTTGTAACTCTCACTGTAATCGTGTGGTGGTGGTGGTTAGTGTCAGAGGCAGGGCAGGGGCAGTGGCGGAAGCCAGGGCAGTGGTAGGTTCAGGGACCAACGTGGTCAGCAACGTTGAGAGTCACTGTCGGGAGGTTAAGAGTATCTAGTAAATAGCATTCTTCTCCTTCTGCGTTCAGAACCAATAAGAAATAGATCCAGGAGTTAGATTGACAGAGGTCAAAACATCCCCTTTCTGAGAGTCTGGATTGGAGGTCACGGCTTGGTCCACAGCAACGATGGGATATTTTGTGATATTTTATCCCAGAATTAACCCTGCCTATCAAATCACAGGTGGTGAGACAACCTTAGGCCTCCTCCTCCCATCCCGCAGAGGTGAAGCTTATCGAGGAAGCCCACACCATGATAACAGAGCCAACCAGGACACACTCAACTCAGGAAGAACTGAACCAAGCATGACCAGTTCCTAGTTCATTCCTCCAAACTCCACTCAGATGGGTCACTCCCCCTTCTCAAAGGTATGGAAGAGCTCAAATTTGTTTCTCTCTCCAGCCTCAGTCTCTTCCCCCACTAAAGAAGAGGTTGGATTTAGCAAACTATGAAGTTCCTTCTGGTTATGTAAAATGTAATGTTCAAACTGAGAGAAATCATACACTTGCAAAAAGTAGAGCAGTCCATCAAGTAACCACCAGAGTATTTTCTGAATCTTGACAGAGGGCAGAGCATGAAGGCTCTGCAGCTCTTCAGTTACTCCAGCAACATGCCCACAGAGCCAGAGGTGGTTATAATAAGCTCTCCAGACTCTGTGGAACCAGAAGTTAAGAAAAGGATTTGAACTGCAGTGGGCAAGAAGGCCAGGTCATACAGTAACCCTAAAAAGTTCCAAGTCGGAACACAGCCCACTGGAACAAACCAGAGAGAAAGGTGTTTGGAAATTTCTTTGATTTATGACCTACTATAGGATATTGAGACATTATTTATGATCGATATATGTGCCTGCTGGCATCTCACTGGAGCCATTGACACTGCTTCATGCCACGGAGGTTGGTCAGCCCAATCCAACAGACATACTATCTGTGTCCTGTTGGTGCAGGCAATAAACCCAGATATAGTCATCCATCTCCCTGAAAACGGTGCTGGTTACTCCAGCCCTTGGAGGGCTGCCCCAGAGATGTGGATTTGCAAGGAGAAGGCAGGTTGGTGGGAAAAAGACAGACTTCCTCAGTAATTCTCATTTGAAATTTCTCACAGCATCATCCTTCAGTAATTCGCCTTCCTTAAAAAAAAAAAAAAAAAAAACACACACACACACAGAGCATAGCTTTGGGTCGCTAGGACCCTCACTGTAAAACTTCCTCAACGTATTTCTCCTAAGGCTGATACAAGTGGAATGCCAATAAAAGTAAAACTCATCTAGATTGGCATCTGGTCAGTCAACTTATATACCATCCCTTACACTAGATGACATGGGAAATGTAAATTAGGAAATATCAAATATTTTATTTATGTAAAGAATAAACATGTCACTTGTATAAAATAAGAAATAGGAGTTTCCTTGTCTTTAAGGACCTCCCCCCTCTGGGGGCAGCAGAGACTCTTTGCCTAGAAATTTATATATCAGTCCTATTTCTCTTCTTCCATTCAGTCCAATGAGTACGCCACGTACCCCCCCTCCACGAGGACTTTGAACACGCTTTCCAATGTCTGCATCACTCTCACTGCATATAAATCTGTCCTCTCTCAAAAAACAACACACTGTTAAACCCCACTGACCTTATCTTACTGAATCCTACCTTTCTTGTAATCTCAGCTTAAATATTAATTTTTTCAGGAGGCCTTTCCTGAGGCCCTAGACTAGGTGAGATTCCTCTGCAAGGTGTTAGCACAGCGCCCTATACTTCCCCCAGCATAATATTCATCACATTGACCGGAATTACTCAGTTGATAGTCTACTGTTTCAGCCAGACTGTGGGTCCTCAGAGACAGGGGACATGTCTGCCTTGCTCCTACTAATCCAGTAGATTCGCCATCTGCATCCTCTGGCACAAGTTATAAATCTATGCATAGCTATAGCCATTTATCTTCTCGAAAATGTTCTTGGTTAATCATGCTCTTCGAGGGCTGACCAAAGATCTGGTTTTGTGGAAAAGGCAGAAAGATGACTTTGTGCATTTCCAGTGACTCGCAAAGTCTCACGCAAGGAGGTGTTCAATAAATGTTTATTAAAGAATAAACGGATAAATGAATGAATGAAATTATTATAACTAATCAGTGCTCATCAGAGAACTGACTATAAATGCAATAACACTCAACAGCTGAAAAGTGAAAATCTAGTCTAATGCTGCTGCCCTTGATTCGGTTTGGTTCAATGTTTGGAAACCTAAAAGTTGACCACTTTTTGGGACTTCGATATTCTTCTCTCAAAAGAGATGCATCCCCCATACTTTTTTTAACTGTTCCATTCACTCATAACAGCACCTCTAATCCTTCCCTGGGTCTACACCATCTCTGCCTCCCACTACCTTTCTCTAGGATATCTAATGCAAGGCAGAAGGTGAAGACTAACTTAATAATGTGTCTGCATTTGGCCAACGGCAAAGGCTCCATAGGTTTCTCTCTAAGAAGCAGGCTAAAATTAAAAGATGAGGGGAAAAAAAGACAAAGCCTAAATAAACAGAACTAAAAATTAGGGAAAGTTAGATGCTCTCATATTGGAAGTCTTCATGGTTGCAGGTATGAGGGGACAATGGTCCTCACTCAGGGAAGCACCATCTCCCTTACAGCTACTGTTTCAATGCTTTAGTTTGTGATCTGGGGCCCCCATTCCAGCCTCTCACCCTGTGACCTGGATTTGCTCTTACCATTGATCTGATAACTTCTCATTGGTTCTTAGAGGCCCCACCTTCAACACATTATTTATTCCACAAATATTTATTGAGTTTCTACTAGGTGCTAGAGACTGGGGATTTAGTGGTAAACAGAACAAACATGGTTGTTGTCTTCACGAAATCTACAATCTAGTGACTGGCATAGATCATAAAGTAATATTGCAAATAATAAATGCAGAGTTACAGATTGTCATGAATGCCAGGAAGAAAAGGTATAATGTGTTATGGGAGATTGTAATGAGAAAAATGTTTTAAATTAAGGGATGATAGAAAGCTTCCCTAAGGAATTAGGGGCCTAGAGAATGAATGGGTTTAGCTACTGAAAGACAAGGGACATTGTGGCCAGAGCAACAGGAAGAGTTTGTGGTAAAGCCCTGAGGTGGAAAGAGCTTAGTGCATTTGAAGACATGGAAGAAAGCCAATGTGGAAAGAACTTTTGGGAAGAAAATACAAGAAAAGCTTGAGAGATAGGCAGAGACCTGACCTCATAAGACTTTGTAGGCCAAGTCAATGATGAGGGTTTTCTAATGTTGGTGAGGATGTGGAGAAAGAGGAATGCTTGTGCAGTGTTGGTGGGAATGCAAACTGGTGCAGCCACTCTGGAAGGCCTTATGGAGGTCTGTCAAAAAACTAAAAATAGGGATCCCTGGGTGGCGCAGCGGTTTGGCTCCTGCCTTTGGCCCAGGGCGCGATCCTGGAGACCCGGGATCGAATCCCACGTCGGGCTCCCGGTGCATGGAGCCTGCTTCTCCCTCTGCCTGTGTCTGTGCCTCTCTCTCTCTCTCTCTGTGACTATCATAAATAAATAAAAATTAAAAAAAAAAAAAAAAAAAAAAAAAAAAAAAACTAAAAATAGAGCTACACTCTGATCCAGTAATCACACTACTGTGTATTTACCCAAAGCATATGAACAGTAATTTGAAAGTATATATGCACCCCTATATTTATTGCAGCACTATTTACAATAGCCAAATTATGGAAGCAGCCTAAGTGCCCACCAATAGATGAATGGATAAAGAATATGTACACACACACAGGAATATTACTGAGCCATAAAAAATGAAATGTTGCCATTTGCAACAACATGGATGGATCTAGAGAGTATAATACTAAGGAAAATAAGCCAGTCAGAGAAAGACAAATACCATGTGATTTCACTTGTATGTGGAATTTAAGAAACAAAAGAAAGAAAAAGAAAGAAAAGCAGATTCTTAACTATAGAGAACAGATGGTCACCAGAAGGGAGGTGGGTGGGGGGATAGGGGGAATTGGTGAAGGAAATAAGAGTACACTTATCCGGTTGAGCACCAAGTAATATATGGAATTGTTGAATCACTATATTGCACACCTGACACAAATAAAACACTGTTAAGTACACTGGAAGTAATTTTTTTTAAATTAAGAAATTAAAAAATGAAATAAAAATAAATAAAAACCAAACTCCCAGAAACACAGAATATGTTGATGGCTACCAGAGGCTAGGGTTTGGGGGAAATGAGATGATTGATGGTCAAAGAGTACGAACCCCCAGTTAAAAGATGAATAAATTCTGGGGATCTGATATACAGCAATTTAGCTATTGTTAACAATACTGTATTATATACTTGAAAGTTGCTAATTAAACTCATACAATGTTATCTGTCAGTTATATCTCAATAGAGCTGAGAAAAACGTAAAATTAAAGTATTCATAGTTACAAAGAAAAAAGAGGTGGATTTTCTACATTAAAAAGTTTTCAGCAGTAGATTGGTCTTAAGATGATTCTGGGGGCATCTGGGTAGCTCAGTCGGTTAAGCGTCTGACTCTCAACTTCAGCTCAGGTCATGATCTCAGGGTCATGGGATCGAGCCCTGTGTTGGGCTCCATGCTCAGCAGGGAGTCTGCTTGGGACTCTCCTTCTCCCTCTGACCTCTCCTCTCTCTCTTTCTCTCTCAAGATAAATAAATAAAAATATTTTTTAAAAAATGAAAAAATTACTTTGGCTGCCTAAGAATAGGTTGGAGGGAGGATGGGAAATAATGCAAGGAGACCCGTCACAACCATGCTGCAGCAGGTGTGGTAGGAGACCTGCCACTGGCCCAAGAGTAGTAGCCACAGAGGCAGAAAGTGGGTAAACTGAAGATGTTTTTGGAGATGGTGTTGACCAGACCCCTTCTCCAGTGAACTCCCAAGAGTCACTGGGTCTGCTTAAGCAACAGGTGCCAATGTTCTGACAGACTTTGTCTCGGTGAGAATCAGCTGGTGAGACAGTTAGCCAAGCAGCCCAACTCTGCCTCTGCCCCAGTCTGGTTATTTTGGTCACGTAGACGTGGCCTTAATAACAGTCTCCTTCTATCTATAGACTCGGTGTCAAATCTGGTTTACTGTGGACCAGATTTTTTCATCGACTCAGCTCTCTGGGAGAAGATACCCTCCCCAGGAGCAACAGAGACGGAACCTGGCCACCTATTTATAAAATTGGGGGATGGAGAACATGATACAAGATAGCAGGAGTTTTTGGAACACGAATTTTATGGTTTGGAGTCTAATTAATTTGTGGAGCTCTCTTCCCCAGCAGAAGGACTTGGCTGAGATGCTGAAGTTAGCAAATTGCCTGCTTCACGCAGGCACCATGTCCATTTCAGAATGTTTTCTATGGATTTTTCCCACGTCATCTATTAATTACCTAATTACATCGTCTAATTATGGGATTCTTCATGTATTTACACTGATTACGTAATTGGGTGCAATTACACTAATTAGGTTAATGATACAGGATAACAGACTACAAATTGCTTTAAAGGGACACTGGGAAGGCTGGTAGGCCAAAAACCCTTTGGGGGTAGGTCGGGATCTGTCTATTAGCAGCTTAGAGATTCCGTCTTCCTCGTCCTGACTTTGGGATCCATTCTAAAGAACAAAGTGGGTAAACTGACAAACCTGTTGCCCAAGGTCAGGAGACCCAGGACAAAGCTACGACAAAGGCACAGTGCATAAGCAACCCCAGGCTCCCCTCCTGTGGTGGACAGAATAATGCGCCCTCACAAAGATGTCTATGCCCTAATACTCAGAACCAGTGACTATATCCCCTCACATAGAGAAAGGCACTTTGCAGACATGATTAAGGGTAAGGACCTCGAGATGGAGATGGCATCCTGAATCATCCAGGTGGGCCCAACCTTATTACATGAGACCCTAAAGATGGAGAACCTTCCCTGCCTGGGTCAAGGAAATGCAACAATGGGATGCAGAAGCATCCCATGGAAGATGGCATGAGAAGGATTCGACATCCCGCTGCGGGTTCCTAGAAGTGGCAGGCCGTGTGCAAGGACCAGAGAGCAGCCTCTAGTGGCTCAGGCAGCTGACAGCCAGCAAGGAAACGGGGACCTCAGTCCTACAACCCCCAGGAACTGGATCCTGCCATTTGCGTGAGCAAAGAAACGGATTCCGCCCTAGAACCAGCAGAAGCAACACAGTCCCGCTGAACCTTGACTCCACCCTGGAGACACCCCCCCCGCCATCGGACTTCTGACCTACAGAACTGCGAGATGATAAATTTCTGTTATTTAAGCAACTACGTTTATAATCATTTGTTACAGCAGCTATGGAAAACTCATACGCTCCGTACTCTTTCTCCCCCACCTCCCACTCACTCCCTCGATGTCATTTGTCATCACGCATATCCTCTTGGCTGCTGTCTCTCTTATCAACACCCGTTTTCAAGGAAGGGTCTGACGACAATCTTATCCTTTAATAGGAACCTACATCGCTGTTACCTCTTCCAATGACATTGGTGTTTTGTTTCAGCTCCGTTGTAATAAAAGATTTTGTCCATAAAACTGGAGTGAGAGCCTCAAACTCGGAGTCAGACCAACAGTGCTTCAAATCCTGGCTTGGCTACTTGTTCTGTGGCCACAGATTTCCTTCCGTTCTTTGAAAAGTGCTTGAACCATCAGTGACCAACTTGGGAGAATTAAGAGACCAAGGGACTGTCCCCATATATAAGACATCACAAGGTCCTGTCAGACGAAATCAAATGCTAGATGATTTATCTCATGCCACTCGGAACCACCGGTGGGTCTCAGAGAAGTGCCACCATCCCCTAAAGGAAGCCGGGTAGTGGAAGCCACTGAAAAGCATCTGCTACCCCAGTTGGCTTCTGAGGGTCTGATAAAGGAATGTGGGTAGAGACAGCGAGGTGACACTGCCTCCCCCCATCTCTGCCTATTGCTGGCTGGACGTAGAGACAGAGCGGAAAGACAGCTCGGGATCCGGATTCCTATCTATGACCCTTGGCCATTTTTAGAACATAGGACTCTAAGCAGTCCCTGGGAATATTTGTGCTAGATGTTGGCAGAGAAGAGGAAAAAGTGTGCAGAAATATAACAATAGTAGCAGCTAACCCTTCTACGGCATCTGCTCTGTGTGCCGCATTCTACAGACACTGAATCACTTGATCTTCCCGGTAGCCTTGTGGACCGTGAATATCCTACTCTCATCTGCATTTACAGTTGAGGAAACCGGGGCACAGAGAAATAAAGAAATTCTCCCAATGGTACCAGCTGTAAGGTGGCGGCGCTGGGGTTTGCACTTGGGTTGGCTGGCTCTCGGACAACGCTTGCCTCCAGTGTGCCCCGTCCCGACACAAGAGATGGGGGCCCAGCCCCACCAGGAGGGGCTAACTTCTCAATGGTGACGTTTGGCTGTGTTTCCCAGTTACATTACAGCCATTAAAAGGTTCGTCATAGGGGCACCTAGGTGGCTCAGGGGGTTAAGTGTCTGCCTTCGGTCATGATCCCGGGGTCCTAGGCTTGAGCCCCACGTAGGCTCCACGTGCAGAGGGGAGCCTGCTTCTCCCTCTCCTGCTCCCCCTGCTTGTACACACTCTCTCTCTCAAATCAATAAATATATATATATATTTTTAAAGTTCCTTCAAAATCAGGTAGTCAGGTCTGGAGTCTCCGTGCAATCCAGTCCCTAGAGTGCTGATCTAAGCGGCTTTCCCTAAGTTTGGTCCAGACGCGGGTGGGAGCAGCATCCCTGGCGTCAGACCAGTTCTGCCTAAATCCCATCTCAGCTACATCCTAGCCGTGGGAGCTTGGAAAGACCGCTTAACCTGAGCTCTTACTGGTAAAACCCCGGACCGTGATCCCTTCAAGGTAAAGAGGGATTCTCACATATTCTTGCAAAGATTTTATCTGAGCCATTAAGCACTGTCCGTGGCAATGAGGACTGCCACGATACAACCTGAGGACTGCCACGCGATCTTCCACCCCCTCCACATGCACACACAAAATATTAGCTTGTGTCTGATGTGTTCTCTGATTTTCAGATGGGAGTCAGCATTCTGAGTTAGGACATGGGCCGTGTGAAAATGCACAGACTTCGAGAATAGCTGCACACATCATGCACTTCTTAGTTATTCGACATCATGTAAATTCCTGATAAACATCCACTTTTGACATGGTGATAGTCCAAGTCAGAAAACGAGGATGGTGAGGATATTGGGGCCTAGCCATCTTAAAAGGGTTATTTTGGGGACACTTCTGAAATAACGCATGTGAATACAATTAAAAATGCTACCTAATTTTGATTCCGGCAACCCTTATCTTATGTGGCACTTCCTGTATACCAAGGACATGGACAGCACTGTTTCTGAGCCAAATAGGTATCACATCCTCCTGGTAGGGAACTAATCTAAGCCAGATGGGGATTAAAAGAGTCAAAGGAAGAATGAAAAAATAAATAAAATTTTTTTTAAAAAAAAAGGAAGAATGAGAAACAACCCGTGTACCTATCTCCATCTTTGAATGTGTCCCAATGCTCTGTAACTATCAAGTTCAACTTCACGCCCATCTGAGCCTCTGGACTCTTGGCTTCGTGAGGGCCAGGCCTCGGTCATGTCTAACCTCCCAGGAAATAACAAATTGCTTGACACACCGTAGGTGCTCAGTGAAGTATTCACTGAGTGAATGAATGAATAAGTGAGTGAACAAAAAGCCGAATAGAATTTCTCACCAAATATGTGGATGCAATCTTTGTGCTCCTCCCAGGTCCCAGACACCAGGACTGCGTGAGCCTCTACCCTACACTCCGTGGTACTTTAATTTCCAGGGCAGTGGTGCACACCTTCCCCCTCGTCTGCCTTTCCAACCACACCTGTCTCCACCAGGAGCCGCCCTCATTTCTCCTCTTTGTCAAAGTGGCCCTTTGGGCAGCATTCCTGTGCTGCTTCCTGGCGTCAGAGCTCAGACACTGGTGAAATCACTTATCCGCTGCTTCATTAGCCACGGCTGCTACCTGGGATGCCGCACATAGCATCACCCAGCATTTATTGATTCACCCTTTCAGGACTGAGCAGAGTGATTTCACTTTCAACTGACTAATTGTGTGGGGAGAGGGCTTCAAGACAAGAAAGCAAGCATCCATTAAGTCCTCTAAGACAAAACCTAGGTCACCCCGGTAAGTACTACACCCATACAGAGGTGCTATTAAAGCAGATGCTCATGCAGACAAGCCTGGGCCCTTAGCAGGATTGCCATCTCCTTGAGGCTGTCTCCTTTTGCAAATGACTTCCTAGGATTTGGGGGGACGGGGCTTTGAGGAGGTGAGGGGAGGGAATCCTGAATCCTTAAGCAGCCAGCATTTTCATTCATCTCCTCTGCTCCATTTCAGCTGTTGTCACAGAGCTAGTGTATGTGGACACGACCAGTGTCCTCAGCGGGGAGATTTAAGGACCATCCAGTTATACCATATGGACTCAAAGAACTTTCCGACTGAATAGATTCTCTAGGCCACAGCTTTTCAGACTATAGCCCTTGGAGTCTTGGTGATCTGAGAAGCCGCTAATAGGGCTTTTGGCAGGTAGAGGGGAGTGGGAGCAGCAAAGCTAGAGGACTCTTGATCCATCTCCCACCTACTCCTACCACCATGTTTATCTGTGACATACGAATTATAAGGCGGTTGAGAAAAAAGTTTCCCTGCTTGAAAATACTTTCAAACTATGCCTCTAGGCAGTATGCAGAATGGTTAGCTCTACCTCCAAACTGGGTGGGTTTTTTCTTTTCTTTTTTCTTTCTTTTTTTTTTTTTTTTTTTTTAAGAGTTTTATTGGGGCAGCCCGGGTGGCTCAGCAGTTTAGCGCCGCCTTCAGCCCAGGGCCTGATCCTGGAGACCCAGAATCGAGTCCCATGTCAGGCTCCCTGCGTGGAGCCTGCTTCTCCCTCTGCCTGTGTCTCTGCCTCTCTCTTCCTGTGTGTCTCTCATGAATAAATAAATAAAGTCTTAAAAAAAAAAAAAAGAGTTTATTTGAGAGAGAGAAAGAGCCTGCAGGAGCATGGGGAGGGGAAAGAGTAGAAGGGTGGGGGAGGGGGAGGAGAGGAGGGGTGGGGGAGGGGTGGAGGGAGAAGCTGACTCCTGCTGAGTGGGGAGTCCACCACAAGGCTCAACCCCAGGATCCGGGAATAATGACCTGAGCCACCCAGGTGCCCAAACTGGTTGGGTTTAAATCTGACCCATAACCACTGTGCCAAGACGTCCTCCTGTGCCCACTGAGATCCCTTCTCTCCTACACAAGGATTTTGCTCCTACCATCATTTCCTCTCTCTCTCCTATATCATCATTTTTTTCTTAACTGAATCATCTCATCAACATATAAACATACTAGGCGCACCTGTGTGGCTCAGTGGTTGAGCGTCTGCCTTCGGCCCAGGGTGTGATCCTAGAGACTAGGGATCAAGTCCCACATCGGGCTCCCTGCATGGAGCCTGCTTCGCCCTCTGCCTGTGTTTCTGCCTCTCTGTGTCTCTCACGAATAAATAAATCTTTAAAAAAAAAAAAAAAGCTTCTGACTCTTGCTCTTAGCTCTGGTCTCGATCTCAGGGTCCTGAGTTCAAGCCCAGCATGGAGCCTACTTAAAAAACAAAATGTAACTCGCTTCTCATCTTCATTGCTACCGTTAGTTCAAACTGCCACATGCCTCCCATGCCTTCCCGCAGTAGCTTCCAACGAGTTCCAGGTCACATAAAGGACAATACACAAAATCCGTCGTGTGGCCTACACTGTCCTCCCTGCCCCAAGCTCCAGGTTCACCTCCTGCTGGTCTCCTCCTGACTCTGTGCGGCTTCAGCAAATGTGCTCTGCCGACACACAGCCCATTAGCTCACCTCCAAAGAAGTCTGACCTCCCTCGGAGCAGGCCAGGTACCACCTTATCCTCCCACCTGACCTGGGGTGCCTGCGACTCCAAGGTAACTGACTTGGAGCTTAGACCCCCTCTCCCTTGACCTGCTCTCACAGCCTGCTGGGATTTTATGAGACTGACCCAGCCTGCTCGACCGAGGCTCAGCCCAGAGGTGTAGGGAGTCAGCCATTTATCACACCTAATCACTCTGAAAAATATAAACTGGTTATTTTGAATTCCTGAAGATACAGACACTTTGAGTGGTGATATCTGCCAATTATATGGCAAATACATCTACGTACTTCTTGCCCATTCATGGTACGTGGGGGAGGTGAAGATGCACAAGTTATGAGACCATCTGTGGCCATTAAAACCAAGCAAGCCAACCAGATACACTAACGCAAATAAAACTGTTGCAGTACTCCGTGACAGGTACTGGAGCTGGCAGGCCAAATTCAAGCTCAGACCCAAATGCGATGCAATTCCCTTGAAAACTCTTACTCAAACGTGCTGACCCACCTTTTGGAGAAATTCTTACCTCTGCATTGCCACTAAAAATCTTCCAGGGAAGAACTCAAGTTTGGCCAATAAATCCAAGTTAATGACTTTGGTCTTGAAACCCAGGCATCCAGCTAGCAGTCAGTAAATTAGAGAACAGTAATAAATAAATAAAGATATATATATATTTATTTATATATCTGGAGGAACCTGTAACTACTGCAATATAAATTAAAAACAAATTTCACTTCCACCAATCTCAAATTGGCATTTTGGGAATGAAATAATTGAACTTCACAAGCCTTACCTTGTCTCGAACATGAATCATCCAGCACACTCTGCAGCAGCTGTTAGTTACCACCATCCCCACCACACAGTGAAAGAGACTGAAGCAGCCTAGAGAGGTAGGGTGTCTAACTCACAGCCACGTGGAAAATGGGGTAAACTCCAAATGCCAGCCAACTAATCTGTGGTTATGGCATCAATCTGTCAAATGACGCAGGATGTAATTAATTAAATGCCATGCACACGGCACTGTGCATTTAGTAGGCACTCAATAAACTTCACGGAATGAGTGAAAACAAAACACAAAACAAATATGAGTTCAACTGTGACCCCCCCCCCCAATCAAATGTGCCAGGCTGACGCCCTAAAGAAAGAGGGTTTTAGAACTGGGATCACAGGAAAAACCTGGAGGGACACGATCCCTATCCAACGTCAGCTCCGTTTCCTTTCCTGAGGACAGGATCCCATTGCCCGTCAAAGCATGCTGATGCTTCTGGCCAGCTATTGAGTGAAATGTAGACAAGTGGGTTTTTCTCGTAGCTCTCGAACTATAGCCAAGTAGTAGAAAGTTCACAGACCACCAGGAAAAGAGCATTTTTCCACTAAGCTACTATAGAGACACTGGGTCTTTCTTTATAATGATTAGGGGGTGGGGATGCACCTGGGTAGCTCATTTGGTTGAGCCGCTGGCTTGTGATTTCTGCTCAGGTCCTGATCTCAGGGGTCGTGAGATTGAGCCCCACCTCCTGCTCTGCCCTCAGCCTAGAGTCTACTTCAGATTCTCTCCCTCTCCCTCGATTCCACTCCTCTGCTCATGTGTGCTCTTTCTCTCTCTCTCTCTTAAAAAAAAAAAAAAAGGCAGCTTGGTGTTCTAAGTTTTAATAGCTGCCTTACACTACATAGCCATTATTATCAATTATGGGGAAAAAATCATGGTTATGGGCAGCCCCGGTAGCTTAGTGGTTTAGCGCCTGCCTTCAGCCCAGGGCCTGATCCGGGAGACCAGGGATCCAGTCCCATGTCGGGCTCCCTGCATGGAGCCTGTGTCTCTGCCTCTCTCTCTCTCTCTCTCTCTCTGTCTCATGAATAAATAAATAAAATCTTTAAAAATTAAAAAAAAATTAAAAATCATGGTAAGTTCCTTGAGGGAAGTCAGATAATAATACATCCTATGTGAATCTGTCCCAGGGGGTCTTTAGTGCTGACCCACCATTGAATTTGATGGTCACCCACTGACATTATTCAAACAAATGTTTTGGACATTCCCCTTTGGACATGTGTCTGGTAGAATATGGGGGACCTACTTTTTTTTGTCGTCCTTTTACATAAAACGCAGTTCCTTGCAATTTGTGCCTTATGATTTGGTCATTTCCTCCAGGTGGCTTGGGGTGGTGAGCCTGGACAGTCTTCCTTAAAGAGCAAATCATCTTAGGTCGTGATAGGGTATCCCTGCTAATCACCTGTGTTCTGGTGAACATTTTATAATGAAAACTTCTCATTAGGCTAACAGGCGAGCCACGTGATACAAAGGGAAAAAAAAAAAAAACCACCACTTAATTTAGCCGTTAGCCAGAAGATTTTGTTTTGCTGGGTGCTTTATTGGGAGGTTTACGGGCACTTTTTATATCTGTTTTTATAGTTTCATAATCAAACAAATCGCTGCTAATTGATTTAGGAGGTTTGGGGGTGTGCATAAAGCCAGAATGAGGAGGGCAGCCCTGGTGGCTCAGCGATGTAGCGGCGCCTTCAGTCCAGGGCCTGATCCTGGAGACCCCGGATCTAGTCCCACGTCAGGCTCTCTGCAGTGGAGCCTGCTTTTCCCTCTGCCTGGGTCTCTGCCTCTCTCTCTCTCTGTATCTCTCATGAATAAATAAATAAAATCTTAAAAAAAAAAAAAAAGCCAGAATGAGGAAGAACTACCTACAGTGTGGGCAGTTTGAGAACATGAGTGAGTCAGGTCTGCAAATAACAGGGGCATTTTCAATGGTTAGTCAGCATTTTGTGCTCTTCTCCAATCAGGTTTTAGTGAAGATTAATCTAGAGGTGACTTACTGGCTCTTAAAGGAAAGCCGTCAGAATTGCAGAAGTGGGGGGCCTCTCAGGGCTCACGGGCTGAGCTAGTGCTTGCAGCCTGTCCTCCAGGGGACCGGGCGCCAGGGGGAGGCTGTGGGATCCCCACTGAAGGACAAAGGGCACCCAGGCGCAGATGGCTCAGGTCCACTAGAAAGCCAGCCTATTTTTAACCGGGCAGCCAGGATGTGAGGAGTCTAGGATTCAGCTTCTATTTGTGGAAAGTCACAGCATCAGAGTGAAAGAGTAGATGAGACTCCCAGGCCCGGCTCCTGTCCAGCCCCGACACTCAAGGGACTCACTGGCCCACTGGGTCCCCCGGGGCCATCATTCCCCGTTCAGGGGGTGGGGGGTCCCCTTCCCCAACCAAGGAGGCTCGCTCTCTCCAGGCAGCAGCCACAGGAGGAGGATCCAGTGCAGAGGGCCGCCGGGGTCACCAGGAGAGGAGCCGGTGTCCACGGGGCGCCTGCAGAACCGGACAGTAGATCACAGCACACCAGGTGACCAGGCCCGAGAGTTCTTACCATTACTATTGGGAAAGGTCACTCCTTGAGGGCACCTCTCAGCCCTGGGAGGGAGGGGGGTGACACACAGGGGGTGGCACAGAGCCCTGCCCAGAAAGTCATCCGATCTGCCTTGCAGACCCAGCTGGTCACGCAGGTGGCTGTGGCTTTACCAGGCTGCGACCCGCTTCCCATTATGTCGCGGCCCCCAGGGGACTGATTCATTCCTTTGTGTGTCTCCTCCGGAGGATGAGTTTGCCTGCCTCAGGCGAGGGTCAGCCTTCCTTGGGGGCGGCTCTGGGGGCTGGGAACTGGAGGAGCCGGGTCCATCCGACCCCCACACCCCATCCCCCCACCTTCACCCCCTATCCCCCACACCCCCACCTCCCATCCCCCATACCCCACCCCATCCCCCCACCTCCCATCCTGCACACACCCACCGCCCCACACCCCATCTCCCTACTCCCTATCCTTCATCCCCCATCCCCACTCCCACCCCCACACCCCACCTCCCATCCCCCATACCCCATCTCCCATCCCCCACACCTCCATCCCCCACCTCCCATCCCCCACCCCATCCCCCATACCCCCTCCCATCCCCCACCCCATCCCCATACCCCCTCCCATCCCCCACCCCATCCCCCCACACCTCCATCCCCATCCCCCACACCCATCCCCCCACCCACACTCCCATCCCCAGGTGACCCACCTGCCGCTTCCAGCCCAGGCTCACAGCCTCGGATCCCGTGTTTGCCTGCCCTTCCCACCACTGTCGCAGCCCCGTGGCAGCCCCAACTCCGCCTGGGAGCACCAGCTCCCCCCTCCCACGAGGGAGCCTCCTCGGGGTGCAGAGCTCCCTCCGGTCGGGCTGCGGGGGGAGGAGCCGGGCCCGCGGGTCGCACCCACCGTGGGGACCGAGAGCGAGTCACCGCGATCACCGCGAGCTGGCCTCCCGGCCCAGGCCCTGCCCGCCTACCTGGGAACGAAGCAAACGGCCCCCCAAGTCCTTGACCAGAGGCCTGCTGTAAATAAAGAGCATTTTTATGATGGGCTGGCTGCCAACGGCGTTATCACCTCCATCCCTGCATCCGTGCCCCCCCCCCGCCCCCCCTGCAACGCACACACGCGCGCACAGACTGGGGCTCTGCTACATTGGATGCCACCGAGGGCGACAGGTTAGGGCAAGGAGCCGGGCAGGTTAGGATGCACGTTCGCAAATTCGGTTCCTGATTTTACCTATTTATTTCCTTTAAGGAGAAGAGGGAGACAGGAAGAGGGGGAGCCATGAAATCATTAAAAGCAATTCCCTCCCCGCCCCCCCCCCCCCCCCCCCCGGTCCCCGGGCGCGCGTGGAGCAATGTCTGCGCTACAGAGCCATCCCCGGGTATCGATCCAGATGTGGAAATTGGTATTGACTGCCGCCCGGCTCTGTGCACTACCCCCCGCTTTTAAAGATACAGCGGCCGAGGTGATGCCGCTTTGTCCACCGCGCAGCTCCCCAGACATCTGCAGAGGCAAACCCAAGGAGGCAAATGAAAGTGCGCCCTTTGTGTCTTGCCCCCCTCCCCCGACTTGCACCAAATGGGAGCCCAAAGGGCTGCCAAACAGATGGTGATAAAAATGAAAGCTCGGCGCCCCTTTCTGAGGGGAGAAAAGGACCATTTGTGTGCACTTGGAAGTCATCCTGGCCCCTGGGGCCTGGCTCTGCCCAGCCCCAACCTTGTTAAAATCCTTGGAGGGTCGGAAGGCTTAACTGGAGGTGCGGTCTGCTCCCCCAGAGATGCTGTTAACTGCCTATTGCTGCCCTAAAAATTACTGCAAATGCAGCCCCGGAAAACAAAACAAATGTATTATCCTACAGCTCGATAGGTCAGAAGTCCGATGGGGTTTCGCCGGGAATATGATCAAAGTGTCAGCAATCTTTGTTCCTTTCCAGAGACTCTAGGGGAGACTCCTGCTCACGGTGGATTGTTGACTGAATTTAGGTCCTTGAGGTTGTAGGACTGAGGTCCTGGTTTGGCGAGGCCTCTCACCCTCCTGGCCTTGCAGCCTCCTTCTCCATGTCCAAAGCCGGCAATTGGAGGCCAGATCCTTCCCAACTGGCATCTCTCTCACCCCCTTCTTTGCCTTCCCCTCCCATTAGGCTGACCGAATTAATCCAGATCATCTCGTTTCGTTGCTGCCCTGCACCTTGACCAGGCCCTTAAAGTCCCCTTGCCATGTAAGGTACCCAATCCACAGCAGGTTCTGGGGATTAGGACACTGACATGCGTGAGGAGCCGTTACTCAGCTGGGCACTCTCAATATCTGTTTCAGGTAATTTGGTGGGGACAGGTGACTTGGGGACCCTACTCTTCCACCATCTTGCCCCCTCCTCAATATCTGTTTCAGGACAGTCTGGCAGAAATTAAAAAAAAAAAAGTTAGCCTTCTATTTTAATAATGGACAGCAATGCCACTCCTGCGTTGCATGTGAGCACTTCCACAATGGCTGTCGATTCACACAAGGGACAGAACTGTCCCGCTACATTTAATACCAAGTTCTAATATCAACCCTGTCTTCCCAAAGGCTAAGCTCTTGAGAAAAGAGGCGGTATACCTGGCTAGTGTGCAGCTAGACTCTTGAAATACCACAATCAACACCACACAGTCAAGATTTTCCAGAAGCTCACAGTTTAGAGGAGAGAGAAACAAGGGATGGACGGTGAAGGTGAGCCTGTGCCGTGTGTCAGAGACCCTGAGACCACAGCAATGAGCCATGCTGAGGTGTCTACCTTCCTTCCCAGGGCCTCCTTTGGGGCCGACCCTTCCAGTCCTATGTCACAGGTTGTAAAACAAGGATTAGAAACGAGGTCATCTCATAGTGGCTGAAGGAAGCATGATGCTAGGGGTCACATCCTGACTTCTGCTCCCCACGGGACACTGTGCACCCCAGGCAGAGACTTTTCACCTGCCCAGATTCCTTTAGGTACTCCTGCAGCCTTCCTCTCTGTGCTCTGGAGGGGACTGCCGTGCTGTAACCTCCGCTCTACTATAAACCCGGCCCAGGGAAAGTCTGTCTCACTCCTGCTTATGCCCACGGACAAACTCATCATCTGTTTTCAGCCCACTGCAGGCGAAGGGCCCTTGGCTGAAAGTCTTCTGTCAGCCTGAATGGCTAATTGAGACCTTCCCGGGCCGAGCTGGTGCAGATGGCCATGAATGCAACACTGTTAGACAAGGAGGGAAGGCAAGGCATCATGAATATTTAAACAGGTAAAAGTAAATATTAGTGAAACAATTGCATCTTTAAATGGTTAAATTACTTTCCACACTCCACTCCGTTGTCATATGTCGTGATGGCGCTCAGGTGCACGCACACGCGTACACGCCTGTCCTCCCTGCCCCCCCCTGCAAATTATTCATTTTTCATCTCTGTTGTTTCCAGTCTGATCTTTTTAATGTGAGAATCCCCCCTATGCTTAATCTAAGCCTTCCTGCATTTATTCCTGAAGTTGAAAAAGCATGATTGGGCCCTGAATATATAGTTTGCAACTTGCTGGAATCCCAATGACACGCCTGAGTCTTGTCTACTCTGATTTCATGGCACAAAGCCATGCATGCCATCGGGAGGCAGGAAACCTTAACTCGAGCTCATGTGTGGTAATTGCTTTATTCTGCATGAACTCGTTCTAATTCTCCCCAAAACAAGAGAGAAGCTGCATTTTGCAATTTTAATGACCACACTATTTACCCCTCTGCCATTACCTGGTAAACTGCCTGGAGTGTCTTTGGACAGATCTTCCTCTGCTTATATTCTTTTGTGTTAATTTTCAATAAGGCGTCTCTGGTTTTTCTACTCTTATTTTGCAATATCATCTCATCTGGCATCGTCTTTCCATCTTAACATTTTGGGAAGTTTGATTCAGTCCAAATTGTGTCTCCTTAGACTTGTTCTGTCTGTCGTTCACCTATTTTTCACTGTGGAATTCAGCCTTCGTTCTTCCTTCTAATGTTCTCGCAGTTGCCTGAATCCTACACTTTCATTTTCCATTTTGAATTTCAGATAGAGCACTTCTGTGCCTCTTTGTTTGGTTTCTTAATGTCCAATGGGATCATCTCCCCTTAACTCTGAGGGGATGTCCGAGAACCTCATACCCGGCCTCTAAACCGTATCTTCTCTCTTCCTCCCCAAACACCGATTCTTACAATGGTCCATCCCGCCTTTTAACACGCATCGCTCTACCACCACCTAAAACTAAATTCCTGATTTTCTTTCGTGATCAAGTGACTTAACTGGTCTTCCAGCCACTCCCCTGTGCGCTCCCTCCAGGGACTGTGCTAGAGGCCACATCCTGTCTTCCAGCAGCCATAGGGTAATGGAATCAAAAAGCGAAAGATCTCTTGCTTGGGCAAATCCAATTTATTTTAAGGCCAATGTTTAATGAGTTTTTGAATCTTCTCTGCAAAGAATCTTCTCTGAAATCTATAACCACATTTTACAGGTCATCTAAAATCTGCATCAATCTTATTTTCAACATGTTATATGTACATATATGCAAATGCACATATGTCCACATATAATACACATATTTTAATATATATGTATAAAATATATGTGTATAAGCAGTTCCATTTGAGCCCTGGTGAGCATTCTGGGAAGGAAAAGCTGTGGCAGCCATTCATAGGTTCAAGGGCAGGAGGCTAGGAGGAGGGAAGTGAGGAGAGAAAGCTTCTAACTTGTCTTCTCATTTTGCAGAAAAGCGCAAGTCCTTGTCACAAGGCCCCTAACTTTTGTCCTCAACCCATGGCCTGCGCCTTTACCTGTTCCCCTAATGGCTATCACTCCCCACATCTTTGACCACACGGAGTCACTAACAGCAGCAACAAAAAGTAAAAAGCAAACTAGTTTGCTAACGGGTTGCTAATAACACCAAGAGTTGTCTGGCTTCAAAGAAGTCACTTGAATTTTCTGGGTCTCCTTTTCTTCCTCCATAAAAACTAAAGGATTAGACATCAGCAGGTGAGAGAGGATTTTAAAGGCTTTTTAAAGCCAGGAAACTTTCTCCCAACAAACTCGTACACAGAAACGTCCTTGGTAAAACCGGTGAAGTGGAAGTTGTCTGGGGCAGGAGGAGAGCACGGCGCTGCTTCCCGGGCTGTCCCCCCAGCCACTGGCAGGGGACTCCTGGCTTCCTCTGAGCCTATTCCACAAACACCACCAGACCAGAGTCAACTGAGAGTCAGTTCGAACATTCAGTATTTCTGTGAAAACCACGAAGCTTGGAAACGATGACCTACAAACGGTTACAGACATACTTCACTTTACAGAAAAGAAGTCCTGGCAGGTGATCTCTACACTAACCCCAATTTTTCCTATTGAATAACATTACATCTCAGAATTGTTGTCTCTTCGGCTCTGATCCATGGTCCTTTGGCAACAGCAACTAATATTCTGGCGTTTTTTGCTATTGTGTTTCTCCCCCCTCCTCTCCTTACACCTGTCATCGTTCAACACCCACTTGGGGCCAGGTGCTTTATATCCTGTAAGTTCCCCTTACGTTGTTCTCTTGACCTTAAAGGGGAAATTACACTTGATCTCAGCTGCGGGAGGAAAACTATTTGAGTAAATGAACCCTGTGTCCCATCTTTTAATAAAGTAAAAAGAAATTTAATCCTTGCAAGGGAATAATAATTACCTCCTGAAGTGTCTATTTGTTCAGTGTGAATGAGAAGATCATGTCTGTGCTTTGCAATAGAGTTTCAACGTTTTCTGCATGAGGAGTGAGTGGAACACGTATCCACACCATCATCCTCACCACTTCCCTGTTTAATGTGATAGGATAAAACTACTCCTTTGAGTGACTTTAGCTGTTTATTTCTATGTGAAACAAGGAACTGAATCAGGTGACACAAAAGTCAATAAACCATAGAGCCTGGCTTCAAGGAGCTCCCAGTCTGTAGGTAAAACACATAAATATCGAATTATTTTGAAGCATCCTGAATATAATAGTAGTGCAAACAAGCCTACCAGGAAAACAAAGGAGGCAGAAATTCAGTTTGTCTTAGAGAAAGTAGGACCCAGGGAAGTTTCATGGAGGAGTGACATTTGAGCCTAGAAAAATGGGTAGTATTTCCCTTGCATGATCTTGGCAAGGGGAACAGTGTGTCCAAAGGCACAGAGGCTCCAGAGAACAAGGCAGGATTATTGATTAAGACCCATGGTCAGAGCACAGAGTTTGTAGCATATACCCATGGACCATGAGGAAAAAATGTTACAGGTGAATTGTGAAACTATATCGTACCTTATTCTAGTCTATACTCAATAATAATATATTCAGTAATAGAGATTTTTTAATCAAGGAAATGGCATAAATATATGTGTATTTTCAATAGTCCTGATATGAAACATTCCAGAGATAAAATGTATAGTAGTGACATATCAGAGCCATGAAGAAGAGATGGTAGTCAAAGAAAATGCTAGAATGGTAGCTTGGATGACCAGGTATATAGTGATGCCATCAGAGATTAAGGAATCCCAAGGGGAGAAATAATGAATTTGCCTTTAAATACATCTTTAGATGGGGCACCTGGGTGGCTCAATGGTTGAGCATCTGCCTTCGGCTCAGGGCGTGACCCCGGGGTCCCAGGATCGAGTCCCTCATCGGGCTCCCCGCAGGGAACCTGCTTCTCCCTCTGCCTGTGTCTTGCTTCTCTCATGAATAAATAAATAAAATCTTTTAAAAATACATCTTTAGATATGCCTGTAATATATATGCACAAAATTATAATATACATCAAGTATGTAATTTACATATAAATTCTGTTACAAAATTCACATATTTAGATAATGCAAATTTATCTATTATATACTAAATTATATTCATATGCTCACCTATAATAGATATTATACATATAACATATAAAATACATTCAGACTGAAGGGTGCAGAAGTCCCTGTTCATACCTTATGGGATGTATTTGAACAGAGTCAAGCAATGCCCAGAGGAAGTGAGATCTGGACTTAGCGGGTAGGAGCCATTCTCCACTATCAGGATCGGTTACAGAACTGGTCGCCGTAGAGACCACATGGGAACTCAAAGCCTGGCAAGCTGGCCCAAGGCACCTGTAAGAAATCAAGCTACAGGGAATCTGGGCCTGAGGCTGGGAGGTCAGGTAGCATTAATCCAGAGACAGGGGCCCCTGCAGGGCCATGGCATGGACAGGCAGAGAGAAGGTGGCATCATGTCATGCCTATTTGCAGGATGGTCTTGAGGATTAAATGAGATAAGAAAAGCAAGGAGCTTGGTTGGCATGTGCACATGCTCCATAAGCATGACTTAACCTCAGCCTTTTAAAGATGTGCCGTAGAGCTCCAACAAGAGGCATGACAGCCATCGTGTCATTCTTAGCAAGTGAGCATTTGTAGTTTCTGTTACCCAGAAACTCACTTGATATAATTCCACATTGAAATGATTCATTAAGTCACAAATTCTACATAGGACGCAACATCCTGAAATATAATATGTTGGAAGCTCCAGTGACCATCCTGTTCATGCCCATCATCTTACTCTGGGCGCTGCTAACTCCCCTCCCCTTGTGTACTCTATAATACTTGGCATCCTGCCACATGTTTGTGTTTGGGTTTTTTTTTCCCAATGGTTGTTCAAAATAAATCATTTTTAATGAATAATTTTAATAATTAATTTAATGTAACAACTAAATAATTTAATAAATAATTTTAAATAGATAAATATGTAAATACTTATCTCTAAAACAGAATGCAGTAAAGAAAGCTTCTTTAATTCTTTTTTTTTTTTTAAGATTTATCTATTCATGAGAGACAAAGAGAGAGAGGCAGAGAGACACAGGCAGAGGGAGAAGCAGCCTCCCTGCAAAGATCCCAAAGTGGGACTCGATTCCAGGACCCCGGGATCATGACCTGGGTCGAAGGCAGACACTCAACTGCTGGACCACTCAGGTGCCCCGAAGTTTGTACAATTCTTTCTGCTGCCCTCAGCTCCCTGCTCTTCCATTGCCTTCACTCTAAACAAAGATCTTCTGAGATGGGAGCCCATACACAGAATGTGAAATTTCTCACATCCCAGTCACATACAGATATTATTATTTTTTAAATATTTATTTGAGAGAGAGAGAGAGCATGAGCAGGGACAGGGGCAAAGGGAGAGAGAGAACCTCCAGCAGACTCCTCACTGAGGGCAGAGCCCAAAGCAGGGCTTGATCCCACGATCCTGAGATCATGACCTGAGCTGAAATCAAGAGTCAGATGCATTACTGACTCAGCCACCTAGGTGCCCCCATATAGGGTATTAAATATGATTTTCCTGATATCACAAAGCCTCCACTGTGTTCTGTAAATTCTGCTTAACTAAAGTCAGGCTTCCTCAGAAACTTGTCAAAAGGATTTCTGACAAAATGGCTACTTTAAAAAGTTTCAGTACCGAAATGGATAACATTCAACTCTCAAAATGTATTAATTCAAAATAACTCACCATCCAGTTATGATACACAAATGTAACATTATGATACATTTAGAGACACTTTATTTGTCCATAGGATCTTTGGTTTTATGAGTGGTGAAGAAACAATGGTTCATGGGACATACATGTTTCACAGAAAAGTTTGCAAGAGTACATCTTTCATATTGAGAAACTTCTTTCTTGTTCCTAGATATTAGTTCCCTCTCACTGCATAATTTATTACAAGTTAAATACTTGCTCTCAATAGTTACTTAACAAAATATTACTTTTAAAAGTTAGAATCTTTTCTTCTGAAATACCTAAATGTCACTGTATTATGCCAAAATTGTGCCACATTCAATCTAGTAAAACATGAAAGAGGTTCATTAAATTTTATTTTCACAAGAAAAAAGAAACTAAAAATTTAAGTGCTAAACCAGTAATACAGCCCTCTAAATCCATCCTAGTTATGAAACAAAACAAAACAAATAATATAAGATCAAGGATCATACAATTAAAAATGGTTTTATCCATGGACAGGCATTTTGGCAGATTGGGGAAAAAAAAGTCCTGCCAATGAGCATTGCCTCTCTATATATGTATATAAATATATATGTGGAAGACATCATACATATATATATGCACATGTGCATGCATGCACACAAACACACACAAATATGTAAATAAAGATCTGGATTCAAATGTTTCAAGATGCATTTCTAACTGGCTTACTGGTCCAAGACATGGTCGATGCCATTATGCAAGTAAATATGATAGAAAAATAGATTTTATCCTAAAATGTATCCTGACATTAGACACAACAACATAATAAAAAAATCAACATTTTTCTTACTTTGCAGAATGAGGTGTCTTTAAGGCTCATCAAAGTCACATGGGCATGTTATCTATTACTGTTCTCCCCTTTTAGAATCAGAAACAGATGCACAGAAATCATATGACATCTTAAAGACTGTATCAGTCTCCAGCTGTCTTATCCAATACTCTGTCTAATAACTGGAAGAATAGATGCTTAGAACCACTGTCCCCCTCCCTCCTCTTTGTCTCATCCCTCTCTCTCTCTACCGTTGAAGAGAGCAAGCAATGACTTGGGTTTTCTAATACTCTAACTCGAATCATTTGCTAAAATGATGTTACGGTTCATGGAATTGCCAAGTTAATTGGATTTTGACTCCACTTAAATTACTTTTAGAAGACCAATCTCTTGGTCAAAGAGAAAACAAGTAAGTAGTCTCCAGAACTACGACTCAGATTTTTAAGTGACATCAAAACACAGAATCAGCAGATTATTCGAAGATGACACATGGATAATTGTTCCTTAATTTATTGATTATGGATTCATTGACCTTATGGGAAAATACAACAGACAGGCCTGTAAAATACATCCAAAACTCATAAGGCAAATAAAACAATAAGACAATGGCTGTATCTATGTGTTAAAAAAAAAAAAATCCCCAAATGACAAATTTTAGCTAGTTGTCTTCACAAAAGGGCTGACTGCCAGGTCCATTCAACTCTTTTGTGTATGGAAAATGGTCTTTCTAAAAATAAAAGAATGACCGACAAGCAGTTTAATTTCTATATACATCAACCACCCTGATAAAAGGACCCAGATTTCAGGGACACATGGGTGGCTCAGGCGATTAAGTGTCAGACTCTTGATCTCAGCTCAGGTCTTGATCTCCGGAACATGAGTTTGGGCCCTGTGTTGGGTTCCACGCTGGGCGTGGAACTACTTTTTATAAAGGGGAAAAAAAGAACCAGGATTTTTAAATATATATATAAATGTTTAGCATTTAAGAAAAATGGTGTGATGATGGTGTTTATTAGAATGAATAATAAATTTCACAAGAGTAGATGATCAAAAGCTGATATTAAAGAACAGACTATTTAAATTAGCCTTAAAAGAAGGAGATAGCATGAGAATAAAAATTAAGTACAAATGTGGAGACTTTAATGGGCAATGTATAAAATGCACTAAAAGAAGAAATGACGAGGAAGCAGGAAGACCGGCTAGGGAGTCACTTTAATGGTCCCAGGCCTGATGGGAGCTGCTGTAATAGTCCAACAAGCAGTAACAAGAGCTTACAATAAAGTGTCAGAGTGCAGGAATGGAGGGCTGGAGGCAAGGGTGGAGAGAAATCAAGTAGAGAGAGGTGGAGGGAAGCAAAATTGACCAGAATTGGAATCTAATTGGGTTCAGGAGGTGAGAGAGAGGAAAGTATCAGAGATGACCAGGAACTTTACCATTTAAGAAAGATCAAATCCATGGTTGGGGCTTAAGAAAACCCTCACTCAGATTTCATCCGGTACAATCCAATATCTCAGAGGCAAAATTTAAGTCCCAGAGAGTTTAGGTAATCCACTCAAGGTCACACAGCCATTGGTGACAGTTAGACCAGCATCCCAAAATGTTCATATCCACTTATCAAAGGTTGGAGAAGTTATCAAGAGAAATAACCCACCTAAGGGAGAACACATTTAATAACAAAAATAAGGTGAAGAGCCACAGTGAGAAATGATTTCATTTAGTGCATGTGTGCAACAAACCAAGCGGTGCAGCCACTCTATCTCCATATGCTTCCTCGTGGAAGCACCCAGACACACGTCCTGTTATCATCCCCAATCACAGGTCTGAGAACAGAGACTTACAGAGATCAAATGACTTTCCCTAAAGCATAAAGCTAATAAGAGGCAGAGTCTCTGGGTACAAACCACAATGTATGCATTCTCACCCACCTTGTGTCTTACTGATTTTGAGGGGCCACTGGGACATCCCAATAGAGATAGCCAACCAGTCATTACAAAGTTGGTACCATGTTTGGGATGGAGGTTCAGACTGAAGACATAAAGGCAAAGTTGGAAGTCATAGAAACACGAGAGTAGGAAAGTGGAGAAGGCAAGAGAAGGAAAAAGAAGGGAGCTGAGAGCATGTTCTTGACATGGCTTGCATTTCAGGGCTGGAGAAGGAAGCAGACTCAGGAAGAACAGTTGCAAAGATAGGAAAGGAAGCGAAGGGTAGTATAATGGAGGCCTGCAGACTTGACATTTGTTTGTTTTTTAATTTTCCTTATTGAAGGCCCCCAACCAGGCCTGAGGATAAGGTAGACAAAGAAGCCTGTCCTGGTACAAAAACATTTTCAACTCAAGATGGCTTCTTTTTCCAGAAATTGCATCTCAGGTATTCACCATGTTTGCTGAATTCTTAGATCTGTTTTTGGCCTGATCCTTGGATTCCAGGTTTCCCCAACCTTTGGGTCAACTTTACCTCATCTTGTGTTGTCCTCCTAGATGTAACCCATGAGACCCATCGGCTCCAAAGGATCCATCCGGTTCTGATTCTTGATCCTTCACCTGTCAAGGATTGTCTAATTTCAGGAGACAGCAGTGACCTGAAACAAGCTTTTTTTTTTTTTAATATTTTATTTATTTATTCATGAAAGACACAGAGGAGAGAAAGGCAAAGACACGGGCAGAGTGAAAAGCAGACATCATGCTGGGAGCCCAATGCGGGACACGATCCCAGGACTCCAGGATCATGCCCTGAGCCGAAGGCAGGCGCTTAACCGCTGAGCCACCCAGGGATCCCTGAAACAAGCTTTAGTGAAAGGAATGTCCTTTCATGAAGGGGTGTCCCATTACTCAGGGCAAGGAAAAGTGGCCAGGCCACAAAAAGAGCTGGTACAGGAAAATACATAAAGGCACACACGTTCTCTTCTTCTCCTCCTTCCTCTCTGTGTCTCTCTCTCTCTCTTCACATGGCTCAATCTCTCATCTATGCTGTGAACGCGCTTAATACTATCTCTACTATTGCGTGGTCATCATGCCCTCTGGCCATCAGAGCCATCCAAGGACCCCCAGTCTTTATGTTCTTCCAATTTTGGGGACTCCCTCAAACATATGTACTTTTCAATATGACAGTCTCAAATCTGCTTTTACACCATTCCTGTGTGATTTCTGTCCTGAGCACTCCAATGAAAGTGCTCTCATTAAGGTCACGAATGATTTTTGTCACTAAATCTAGTGGGATATTTTCAACCCTCACCTTATTTGGCCTATCAGTAGCGTGTAAGTGTTGGCCAACTCATCTTTCTCAAAAGTCTTACTTTTCACAGTTCAAGGAACAGTACACCCTCCGAGAATTACCCTTTGCCTCTGGCTCCCCTCTAATGAATGCCAAGATGTGGGGTTGAGTCTCTGCTCATTGATTTCCTCCTCTCACCCGATATGCTCTCATGGCAGACTCATCCACAGAGTCCTCATTTATACTCTGATGATCCCAGACTCTAGCCTGGACCACTCCTGTAACCCCAGTAATTACCATCCATCCACCCCTTGACATTTCCCTCTAGATGTCTC
Organism: Canis lupus dingo; assembly: GCF_003254725.2. Lineage (NCBI taxonomy): Eukaryota > Metazoa > Chordata > Mammalia > Carnivora > Canidae > Canis > Canis lupus. The sequence continues at coordinate 19,325,084 of NC_064280.1, read as the reverse complement.
CCAGTCAATGGTGTGCTGGAACCAGGCTACACTGGCTCATGAGAGCCCACTGCAAGCATCTCTTCATAGCTCCACGTTCACATTGCTAGGTTGAAATCCACCATGATGAGAGTTTCTATAGTATGGAAATTGGCAAATGCGGCAAATTCAGTGTGGTGGTCCTCCTCCCTCTCTACCCTTCCTCCCCCTCCTTTGACAGCCAGTTGCTAATCATTTACAAAACATCACTGTTGGGGGCTTCATAAATTTAATAGTTCAGAACTGAGCCCACACTGTCCTTGCTTCAACCAACTGGGTTCTCTTGTGGTGAACCCTACTCTTGTGGCTATGGCCCCCAGAAGTCCAGTTCATAGTTAAGCATGCGATCTCCTCTTCTGTATTCTTACCACCAACACCTCTTCAGTTTCACCTTCTAAATGTTCCTCAGTTCCATCCATTTCTATGCACGTCCACCTTGCCATGGCCACTGTTTGAAATTCCTTTAGACTAATGATCTACTCAACATTTTCCCTAAATCCAAACTCTCGCCCCTCCACAAGGTAGCTGATGTGTTTAAGAACACAATTCTGATCGTGTCACTCTCTTTCATAGTTTCCCATTATTTTTGGATAAAGATCAAACTCCTCATCATGACCTTGAGGTCTTTCCTGGCTTGTCTCTGCCTTCCTCTCCCATTTCACATCCCTTCCCTCCTCTCTACACACACCTTCTTTCATGTCAACACTTCCACTGTGTTCCTGCCATGCTCAGGGCCACACATGCTATTCCTTCTGCCTCTTTCCTCTCTTCCTTTCCATCTAATAAACTATTTTCCTTCAATCTCAGCTTGATGTTACTTCAAGAAAATGTCTTTGGCCACTCAGATTCAGTCTCATGTCTTCATTACATATTCACAGAGCAACTCATATCTCCCCTGTACTTTTCACATCAAAATGTACCCATGAGGGCAGGTAGCAGGTCCATCTTGTTCAACATTCTATTCTCAATGGTAAACACAGTAACTTATACAATACAATAGGGGCTTGGTATCTATTCAATGAAAAAATAACATTTTCAGTGAATGAAGACCATCTTTTTATTCTTCTGCTCACTTGTAGAAAATATTCCATCAAGTTACCTAGGCCAGATTGTGAAGTGAAGCTAGGCAGCAGAGGTAGTTTCAGTGTAGACGTTGCCTACATATAAAATAAAAATGGTATAAAAACAACAGAAATATAGCCACCATAACCACCTGTAGACCAGAAGAACAGGATTAAGTGGATCATTCAATTAATGGTAGATTGGACAACTGAAGTGCCAAACATAACAGTGAACTCCTGGCCAAAAACATGGTTAACAGAAGTGAATAAGGAACCACATTGGAACCACATTCAAATAACCAGAAATACTTCCATTTCTTACTCCTGTAAGACTCCTCGAAAGAACAAACTCAAAATAGAATGTCACAGGGCAATTCTAGTTGCAATTCTAGTCCACCTTTAAATCCAGATGAGTACTCTTTTAACACTCCACAAGATCATTCTGGAAATATAAAATCCCGAGAGGTTCTGGAAGGATTTGACAGGGTTACTCAGAGTGTGAGCTACCTCAATACCTATGGATAGGGGCAGGGCCCCTCCCTGACTGCTGATATTTCTCTACAGAATTTGCTAGAATCTAATCTACCATTTCACTGTCAGTGATGCTGGATGTATGAAAGAAATAACACTAATACTGGTAACACCAACCACCGTAACTTCTATTTTTCCTAATAGACAGGAACCATTCTGACTATTTTTACATCCAACCACACATTTCATCCTCACAATAGCCTAGTGGCACATACTACTATTATTCTGATTTTACAGATGAGTAAATATGCATAAAGAGATTGTCCTTGACTCAAGGTCACTCAGTTTCCCAAGGCTGCACCATTCCAGATGAAGCCAAGGTCTAAACCCAGCATGCCAGCCGCAGAGCCCATTATTTTTGGTCCCTGCACTGTGGGACCTCATCTCTGTTAGAAGCTATCTGGAATCAACTGGAGGCTTACTTGATCAGCCTGCACATTTATAAACATAAGGAGGAAAGCGAGGATCTTTCCATTCTACAATTTTTGTGTTATAACCTGGCATGGAGGGATCTGCAGAGCTTGGTTGGTCGAATGCTATCATTCCCCGATCTTTCCTTTCTCTCTCCATGCTCCCTTCTCCACCTGAGATTCCTGTCCAAATGGATGACAATCCAATGCTCAGATACACAGAAAAATATGGATGCACTACCCACTGGATGCATGGACTAAAATGGCAGGAGAATGGGAAAAAATTGATGCCACGGGCAGCCAAGGAGCTCCTCTCCTGACACCTCATGGCTGTACAAAGCAAGTGTAGCCAGTGGTTGGCAGCCTCTTCCTTCCCTTTCTCGAATCATTTCCGGAGTGAACTACTTGTATTGTTAAAATATCCATCGGGCGGGTGAAAAGAGTGGCATGATCTTATGGGAGTTTGAAAGGTCTCTGCTTCTCTCATGCATTTTCAAGTCGAGCTGGCTGTCTTTGGAGCAGTCCCTTTTGCAGGCCCAAATGTTTATGTGTTTTGAAGTAAATGATGTGTGTTCGTCTTTGTAGTTTTGCTAAACATTTAAAAGCACAAAATAGTCTTTTAAAGATATAACTACAATTGAAATGCCTGGAGAGAAGCAGCAGAAGGGGCTACTCGTGTAGGCATGCTCCAAAGCTTTGAGCGTGATGCTCAGTCTGAAGGAGGATCAGAAGAACTCACTGGAGTTAACAAAAGAATTATTTACAAAAGCAGCAAAATATAGGATGCCATTACCCACCCCAATAGTTAGGTATGTTATTTGCTGACTCTCTTTTCAAATGCATTTTTGATCATAGCTAAAGGGTTGGGCTAAGGTGGACGCCACTTCCAATCCTGCATGAGAACTGCACACATCTGTGTGCCGCATCAGATGCACGTGGGGGAGAGAATGCACCAGAAGACCTGCGAGTCTTGGAGTCATACCCAGGACACAGTTCCACACTTTTAGGACTAAGGCCACAATGCTTTTCAAGGAAACTTCTGGCAAGAAACATAATGAAGGAGGTTTTCTCATCTTCTGATTCAGCGAGAAGAACATGCTCACCCACGTACAGCTTTAAGGTAAAACCCAATGGCTTTTAAGGCCTAGACCTCCAGGTCACAGCTATTCCCCGAATGTTCCATTTTCTCATTTCACCTGTTCCTCATTTTTTAAGCAAAACTTCCAGCCTCTCATGTGTCAGCCACCTGCTCCCAGGAAGAGAACGCCCTTCCCCTTCATGCGATGCTCTTGCTATGGGGAAGACGGAGACACAGTGTCCCCCTCTCCTTCCTGCATTTCCTCTGCTACCTCCCTCCTCTCTGCTCTGCCTTGGGCTTTGTCAGTTCCTTTCTCTCTACACTGCATCTCTTTTAGTTCCAAAAATAGATCATTCAATTTAGGAAGAACAATTAACTGGGATGAAAAAAAAAAATCCAAAGTATGGGGAGGCATTTCGGCTTCTCTATCAGGCATGAAGTAATTGGCAATGCCACAGCAGTGTCTTTACTGGGGATTCCAGCTCATTCTTCCTTCTGAGCTTCAGGAAAATCATGGACTCAGGAAGGTCAGATTCAGCTTCTCCAGTTCCACAGCACCTCCCCGGTGAGCTTCAAACACGTCACAGAACAGTGACACAAAGAACAGTCCCCGCTGCTGTGATTTCACTAGTGTTTGTACTCAATCTGCCCCAGCAACAGATCTGGGATGGTTTGTGTGATCTCTTATCAGCAGATACTTGTTATCTTCCAATGCATTGACCTGTCCCTTGAAAATTAGTATCTCCAGAGCATTCTAATTGCTCCCAGGGAATGTGCATTCAAGACCACAGTCATCTTAGGGGCGACGTTTCTCAAAGTATGATCTTTAGAAACACCTGAATCAGAATCATCTGGGATGTTTGTTAGAAAGGCAGATTCCCAGCTCACTTCCCAGACAGAGTTTCTGGATGATGCTCATCTGCACTAATGTTTGAGAAATGCTAACAGGGATTCTTCATAAAGACATAGCCAAGTTTTAAAAAGTTGAAGAGCCTCTAGAGTAGCGGTTCTCAACCGAGGTAATTTCACCTGCTAGGGTGTCACAACTGGAGGTGCGTGGGTGCTACTGGCATCTAGCAGGTAGAGACCGGGGACGGTGCTAAGTGTCCTCCAATGTACAAGACAGCCATCCACAACAAAGAATTATCCAGCCCAAAATGCCAGTGGTGCTGACTGTGCGTCAGATGGGTCATTTCTGATCCCAAAGTGGAATTCCCAAAAATCCCAAGAGTTTTTTTAATGCCTAAATGAATGTTTTTCAAGCCGTACATCATTAAATCAGTTTAGTGTGGTTTATGGCCAGCATTTTTTTTTAATGGAATGAGATGGAAGAGAAAAAGATATATCATAGTCTATCACCCTCAATAAAGGTATTATTTCATAAAATTTTTATTTCAGTTGCATATACGCCCTTAGTTACTGTGTAACAGATAGGGAGGATGCACAACACGTTCTTCTTTTACATATCTTTGCTGTTAAATATATTACATTTCCATGAAAGTATACAAACCACAAATGTGTGACCTAATGAATCGTGATGTTATTTAAAGATGTATTTACCTATTTATTTGAGAGTGGGGAGAGAGAATCTTAAGCAGACTCTGTGCTGAGTATAGACAGCCTGACATGGGGCTCGATCTCACAACCCTGAGATCATGACCTGAGCAGAAACCAACATCAGTCGCTTCACCGACTGTGCCACCCCAGGTACCCCCTGAATAATTATGTTTTTATGAAGTCAACACTGTATAACCATCACCCAGGACAAGAAATAGGATTCAGTGGCCCAGAGCCCTTAATGTACCCCTTCATATCATAACTCCCTTTCTCTCCACTAAAGAGAACAATTATCCTTTTATGGTAACCACATCTTCTCATTTTTCTTGTAATTTTTAAGCGCGTATCCCTAGTTCAGTTGAGATTTTCAGTTGGAACTTCATCTAAATGGTAGTCTATATATCTGACTCCTTTTATCAACTTTATCTTTGGGAGATCCTGCTAGGTGTTTGTACACAGTGGTTGAGCATGAATTTTTATGACCATATAATACTCCAGTGCATGCAGATACCAGTATACGTGCCCATTCTATTGTTTGGACATTTGGATTGTTTTCCATGTGGGCCTCTGATGTATAATGCAGATATGAGCATTTTTGTACACCTGCTGATACACATATGCATACACTATGTTAAATACATACTTAGGTAAAATTGCAAATCTTAAGGTGTGTGCATATTTAGCATTAGTAAATGATGCTTTCCAAAGTAGATGTATTAATTGACACTCCCACCAAGAGAGTATGAGATTTCCAATTTCCCCACATCCTCAATGCATTTGGTGCTGTCTGTACTTTAAATTATAGACATTCTAGAAGTTATGTGGTGGTATCGTATCGCAGTTTTACTTTTCTATTCCCCGATTAGTAATAAGATTGAACATATTGGGATCCCTGGGTGGTGCAGCGGTTTGGTGCCTGCCTTTGGCCCAGGGCGTGATCCTGGAGACCTGGAATCAAGTCCCACGTCGGGCTCCCGGTGCATGGAACCTGCTTCTCCCTCTGCCTGTGTCTCTGCCTCTCTCTCTCTCTATCATAAATAAATAAAAATTAAAAAAAAAAGATTGAACATATTGACTCATGTTTACTCTCCACCTAGATATCCTACTTGGTGGCACATCTGTTTAAGTCTCTTGACCATTTTTATATTGGATAGTCTGCTCTTTTTATTAATTTGTAGAGATTTTAAAAATATTTTCTTTTTGTTTTAAGATTTTATTTATTGATTTGAGAGGGAGCAAGAGAAGGAGACAGAGAGAGAGGAGAAGCAGGCTCCCTGCTCAGCAGGAAACCTGACACAGGGCTCGATCCCAGGACCCTGAGATCATGACCAGAGCCAAAAGCAGATGCCAACCGACTGAACCACGCAGATGTCCCTTAAAATATTTTCTTAAAATAGGTTTTATGTGTTGAAATATCTCCTCCCATTGAATAGCTTGCCTTTCTAGGCTCTTAATTGTTCTTTGATAAAAAGAACTTAATTTTAATATAGTCAAATTGATCCATTCTTCCTTTGTGATTAGCACTTGTTATAACAGGTTTTGTTTGTTTGTTTGGTTTTAATTTTTGTTAGTTAACATACAGTGCAGTATTGGTTTCTGGAATAGGTGTTGTAACCTGTTTAAAGTATCCCTACACTAAGTCTAGGAAGGTATATTCCCATATTATCTTTTAGTAACTTTATTGTTTTCTTTTTCATAATTAAGTGCAGTCTACTTGGAATAATTGTAGTGGGAAGAGATTTTTAGGACTTTCCCATATAACAGGTAAGCATCTCAGCTTACATATGCAAAGAACGATCCTTTCACCAGAGTTCTGGAGGTCCAACTCTCATAAATTGAGATTTCACATCTACTTGGCTAGGAGTACTGTTTCATCTATTTTTCTATTTGGTTGCCCTTGCCACAATACTATAGTATATAAATTAGTTTAACTGATTTGATATAAAGTAAAGCAAATCCTCTTGGCTTTTTCTTCAGGACTATTTTGTTTCATTTGTCCTTTGTTCGTATGTCCATGTAGATTTTAGAATCAGCTTATAAAGTTCTTCAAAATAGCCTATCAGAACTGTATTGATTGTATAGATCAATATAGAAGGAACTGACATCTCCAGATATTAGATCTTCTAATCTGAAAACATGCTGTACATCTCTTATTACAATCTTTCTAAATTTCCATTAACTAGGATTTAAAATTTTCTGTATAGGGATCTCAGACACAGTTTTGGTAACCAGTTTTTGCTATTTTTTGATGATAATATAAAACTTTACAATATTTTAGCTTCTGTTTATAATTGATTAGGGAAATATATTTGATTTTTTTGAGCTTCTACCCACCTATCAATTCTAATAATTTATCTGTGAATTCTTTGGCAACTATTAGACATACATACCATTGTAAACAATAACAGTTTTATTTCTTACATCCAATATTCACTCTTTTTTTTTTCTTTTCTCATGCCACTGGATAGAGCTTACAGTAACAAGCAGAATATAGGTCTGGATGTTAGGATCTTTGTTTTGTTCCTGATCTCAAATGAAAATTTTCAACACTTAACCATTAAGAATTATATTTGGGGGGCAAAAAAATCATGTTATTTGTAAGTTTTTATTGACAATTTTGACCAGGGATGCCTAGATGGCTCAGTGGTTGAGTGTCTGCCTTTGACTCAACATGATCCTGGAGTCTCTGGATGGAGTCCCGCATCGGACTCCCTCTACTCCCCTCCCCCGGGGAGCCTGCTTCTCCCTCTGCCTATGTCTCTGCCTCTCTCTCTATGTCTCTCATGAATGGATGAATAAAAATATTTTTTAAAAAAACTGAAAAACTGAAATTAAAATAAAAAAAGACAATTTTGACCAGATTAAGAATACTCTTTATAAAAAAGTTTTTTTTAACATGAATGCATGTTGGATTCTATTGAATGCTTTTACTACATCTATTCAGCTAACACTATTATTTTTCTCTTTTATTCCACTGACATGTCAAACTATATTAATATTTGAATATTATATGAACCCTGTATTAATGAAATAAACTCAGCTCATTCATAATGTGTACTCTTTTTACATATTGAGGGATTCAGTTTGTTGAAAGCATTTATGTAGGATTTTTACATCTACATTGATAAAAGAGTCAGGCCTGTCTCTTTTATTTCTCACAGTAGCTTTGTAGATTATTGATATCAAGGTTATAGTGGCTATAAAGTGTTACTTTTTCCCCCCAGTTCTGTGGAAGAGTATATATAAAACTGGTGTTCTTCATTCTTTTTAAATGTCATGCAGAAATACAACAGTAAAGAATTCTGAACTTGAAACCTGTTTTGTGGAAAAGTGTTTAATATTTTTGAACAGTTACAAGACTTTGCACATTCTCAGTTTCACTCTGTGGCCACTTTAGTAAATTTGATTTACTAGAAATGTGTTACTTCATTATTGGCAAATTTATTCACGAGATCCCCTTATCATTTTAGTCGCAACATAATCTATATTGATAGCACTTTTTAAAATTCCTAACACTGATTATTTGTGACTTCTTCCTTCTCTTTTGATCAGTCTTACTAGAAATTCATCCATTTTAGTAGACTTTTTAAATATCTGATATATCAATTGCTAAAAGTGCTAAACTTCTCTGTCCAAGATTGTGCATTTGTTTAGTTATCCTTGTAGTTTTAAAAATATTATATTTGAGACTGTTTCATTATATGCATACAAATCTAGATCAACTTCTATTTGGAAAAAATTAGGTTGGATCTATATCTCAAATACTTATCAGGATAACAAACCAAAAAAAAAATGTTTTAAGAGATAATGGGAGCAATGCATTATACTCTCCTTATGAAAGACTTTTAGACTATTCCAAAATTCCTAGAACTTCTAAAATAAAATATTGATAAATTTAACTATATAAAACTTTTCTGTGTGGCAAAAAAAACAAAAACAAAAACCCACCATAAGTAAAACCAAACAACAAATGAAACAGTGGAAAAAGTATTTGCAAATTATATCACAAAGGATTAATTTCTCCAAAATATAAAAACCTCCTGCAAATCAATAGCAATCTGAAAGAAAATAAGTAAAGGATATTAATAAGGAATTCAACTAAAAATAAATACTAATGGCTTACATCCGAGCTATAATACTCAGTCTATTCATTATAGGAAACCTACAAATTAGGTTTACACTAAGATATTATTTTTTGACCCATCCATTTGGCAAAGATTGTAAAGATTAGTGTCACTGAGGTAGTAAGAGGGGGAGTAAAGTAGAAATTCTCAAATATTGATGGTGAAATTAGAAATCTATACAACTTTCATAGAGGGTTATAAATTATAGCAGTATCTACTCAAATTAAAAATATCTTTTGACCCAGCAATTCCAAATTTAGAAACTTATCCCACCAAAAAAAAATGCACATGTGCAAAACAATGTGTATAAAAACCAATTCATTTCAATTTTTGTCTGTCATGAGAAAATTATACAACCCAAGTATCTACCAATAGGTGACCAGGTAAACTAGTTATGGTTTACCCTAATAATGGAACATTATGTAGTCATTAATAAATGAGGCAAAACTGGGGCACCCAGCTGGCTCAGTTGGGAAAACAGGTGGCTCTTGACCTCAGTGTTGTGAGTTCAGGCCCCATGTTGGGTGTAGTGCTTACATTAAAAAAAAAAAAATATATATATATATATATATATACACACACACACACACACACACACATATACATATATGAAGCAATACTATATACTGATATAAAATAATTTTAAACATATTTAGGTAAGTAAAATGAACAGAGTGCAGAACTATATGTATGTTATGGTATTGTTGCGTTAAAAAGTATATACACACAAAAAAATTTTTTAAATAAAAAGTATATACACTTTGCTAGTATATTAAAAATAATATATATGTGGGATGGCTGAGTGGTTCAGTGGTTGAGCGTCTGCCTTTGGCTCAGGTCGTGATCCCAGGAGTCCCGGGATCAAGTCCCACATTGGGTTTCCCGCAGGGATCCTTTTTCTCCCTCTGCCTGTGTCTCTGCCTCTCTCTCTATGTCTCTCATGAATAAATAAAATCTTTTTTAAAAAATAATTATATATATGTTATAATGCATACTCAAGACTCTTAAAAGAATAGTTTCTAAGCAGGCCAGGCTCTCAGTTGCTCTCAAAATTTCCAGTCAAGCTCACCTACTTCACCTATTCTCATGTTCTGCTGGGAAATAGAACACAGAAGGGTCAATAGAGAAGAAAATTTGAGGAATATTATGTATACATCTTTCTTAGCAATGAAGGGTTAGACAATTCATATTTGCAATGTTCCATGCCCTAAAGTCAAATTAGTAGAAAAATACAGGCTGAAAATACAGTTGATATGAATATGAATATTTACACATTGTAAAGTTCACTACACCCAGTGGCTTTAAAGCTCTTTTGAAATATGATCAATAGTAAGAAATACACTGGTATCCTGACCCAGTATGTACACACACACATGCACACACATACACACACATGCTCTACACAAGAGTTTCACCTAAAATAGTTAAGCTTTGCTCCAACATTTCTATTTAATTTTATGCTTTTTTATTTCCAAAATCTGGTGGCTTATACTCCAGGAAGGGACAACATCGGGAAATTTGAAAAATACTAAAATATCAATAGAATAGTGGGAGTATGAAGGGTGCAGTTTGGAAATTGCCTTAACCCGACTGTAACCTCCATGGGCACACCCTTTGCAGTCATCCCAAAGAAACACACGTCTTATTTAGAAACCTATGTTTGCTATGCAAACTCAGCTTCAGGACGAGCTCCCAGATTTCCCTTCCACCTCTCAGAAGAGTGCCCCCTAGCACCCCACAAATTCTAAACCCGCCCCTGAATTGAGCTGAAAATGAAGCTCATGAAGGGTGCCTGGACCCCACTGTAGCATAGGGAAGGAGGTCCCCACACAACACCAAGCAAATCTCCGAAGCCAGCAGGGTGTCCGAGGATCCAAATTCTGACACTTGACCCAGAGAGAGCATCAGCTCCCCCAGGCTGGGGCTCAGGCCTGCAGGACCCCCACTGCCCACCCCAGGTGCCACTCACAAGCCTCAGCACAGCCCACAACCTGGGCTTCCGACCCACTGCCCACAGATTGGAGATTCCAGCCACCTCCTCCTTAGCTCCTTTCCGTTTGCTAGAGCGGCTCTCAGAAGCCAGGGAAACACTTATTCATCTTTTCCAGGAAAGGACATGCTGAGGGATGACAATCACTAGTCAGAGCAGTGTGGGGCTTCTAGACCTCTCCCGCCTCCACACCTGGGTTTCGTCCATGACTAAGTCGCTGGCCATTGGCCAATTCAACCTCCAGCCCTTTCCCCTCCTGCAAGGTCAAGGTTGGGTCATGAGGTCAGGAGGTTACAAGGTCAGGCAGGGGTCAAACTGAAAGCTCCAATCCCCTAATTACTTGGTGGGTCCTTCTGGCAACCAGCCCCCACCCTTGGGTGGGGTCCAAAAGCCACTTTCATTAATCTAAGGAAAGACACCTTATCACCCTCAACTCAGGAAATTCCAAGGGTTTGTGGAGCTGTGAGCCAGGAACTGTGGATGAAGACCAAATATAAATATGATAAATATATTTTGGTCATCTGAATGGCCTAAAAGATATTTCTTTTTTTTTTTCTTAGATTTTATTCATTTATTTGGGAGAGGAATGCGACATAAGCAGTATGGAGGGGTGGAAGGGCAGAGAGAGGGAGAAGCAGACTCCCCGCTCAGCAGGGAACCTGACATGGGTTCAATCCCAGGACCTGAGATCATGACCTGAGCCGAAGGCAGGCTCCCAACTGACTGAGCCACCCAGGCACCCCTAGATCATTCTTAATAATCACAACATTGCTGAAGCCAAAACAAGGAATAAGTCATTGAAATAATTGATTAAAAGCAACTGAGAACGTACAATCCGATTTTCCCAGTTTTCTTCAAAAACCACGCAAATACTACTCTAAGGGAGTAGAGGAGGAAAGGATGTGAACACGGAATGACGAAAAGAATCGGAAAGCAAACAATAGCATAGAAGACAAGTCAACACACGGAGGATGGAAAACACCAGAATCCGTGCTGTCTTACCCAGGCGTCTGGTCTCTCCCATCCTTTGGACGTGCTTAGATGTTAAGGAAAATGATCAATACAGGCCAACAAAAGGCAAGTTGGTTTTTAGTACAGAAGGGAGAAAATGCTCAGGAATGAGAGATACTACTTACTTCTGAGGTAGGTACTTATTCAGAGAGTAGGGTTCAGTGTGTATTTAAAACTCTAAAAGGAGAAGCTACAGACTGTAGAGCTGGATTATTCAGTAAAGCTGCCACGAGCCACCTGTGGCTACTTAACTTTAATTAAAATGTAAAGCCCAGTTACTTGGCTTTGCTAGAAACATTCCCCTTACTAATAGCTGCTTTACTGGGCAGCATAAAAAGACACTTGCATCGTTTTATAGGGCAGTGAGGGTCCAGATCCATCTTCCAGACAACAGACGCAGGTGACAACTTCTGGCCTGCCTCGGCAGAAGAGAAGGGCCAGTGGACCAGGGCACTAGCTACAGGGGAAATGAAGGTGTGCTCCTTTTCTGAGAGAAGGAAATTTTTTTTTATTTATTTATTCATGATAGAGAGAGAGAGAGAGAGAGGCACAGACACAGGCAGAGGGAGAAGCAGGCTCCATGCCAGGAGCCGGACGCGGGACTCGATCCCGGGACTCCAGGACCGCACCCTGGGCCAAAGGCAGGCGCTAAACCACTGAGCCACCCAGGGATCCCCAAGAGAAGGAAAATTAAGAGAACCTCTACATACCGAACGAGAAGGCTTCAGCTTTCTTTTTTCTACTTTACTTTCAGAAATGCTGACATAAAAGCTTGTATCCCCCAGATAAAACTTGAAAAATTAT